>NW_027223333.1:2613823-2925307 GCF_030449975.1 Polyergus mexicanus | reverse complement strand
AGCCGGTTCCATCTTTATGATTAAAGTTTATGATCCAAATTACAATATTAGAGCTTGTAGTTATCTTGTTCGAATTTAATATATATCTAAAATAAATAATGATAAAAATTATTTAATTTGACATTAATTTCAATTATATATGATGAGTTGTAAATAAATAATCATATATTCTTAATAAATTTCATAAAATAAGAAAACCGAACATTTAAGAATAAATATGACTTGTAATCTTAATAATATAACTTTTAATTTGATAAAATAATAAGTGTGTAAAAATAACATAATAAAATCTATTTATATATTTTAATTGAATATAAATATACATACATTATTTTGCAGTATCATATACTCTTTAACGTATACTCTTTAACATAAAATAATGTAACTATTACAAATATCTATATGTCATTTACAATGTTTATTTAACAACGATCAATATAGAAATTGTTTCATCATCTTTATCATCGTTTTTATATTTACATTTATATCTTCATAGTATGTATATATAATTTTCACCTTGTTAGAAAAAATATACAGGGTGGCCCCGAACATTCCAGCCAGACTTTGAGATCTTATAGGAAATTTAATTCTGAACAAAAAATTTCCTATAAACATAGGTCGAAAAATGCTTCCTTAAGAAGTTATCGCACAAATACCTCTGATGCAAAGGAAGAGCAGAAAACGAAAAAAATGAAATAAAAAAATGAAACTTAATAAATTTCTTGAAAAAACGACAAAAATAAAAATCTGTTTCTTTTATGAAAACAAAATTAATTTTTTAAACTAAAATAGCACGTAATAGTAGAAGATGTAAAAAAACTAACGGTTCTCAAAATGTCCCCCCCCCCCCTAGCTCCAATACACTTTCGGCATCGAGTAATGACCGATCTAGTCGGTTTACGGATTTCCTCCTGATTCAATTCTTCAATCGATCGAACAATAAGTAACAAAAGCACTTCTTGTACGTTTGAAATTGGTTATATCAAAATCTATGGAACGTACAACAATCATTTTGATCTCATTTGAAAGATAATTTAATTTTCTACAACTTTTCTTTCGGTACTTTTTGTTAAAAGACGGACATTTTCCATGATATTTAAAAAAATGTGTAAAATAATCACGATTTCGGAGATTTTTGAGCGATAACTTCTTAAGAAAGCATTTTTCGACCCATGTTTATAGGAAATTTTTTGTTCAGAATTAAATTTCCTATAAGATCTCAGAGTCTGGCTGGAACGTTTGAGGCCACCCTGTATACATATAGAAAAATCTATTTTATCAGATATATAAATATAAATCAGTTCATCTAATAAAAAATTGCTATCCTATATTTAGAGAATGAATTTATTATAAAGTAATTTTTTTTTAATTGCATCAGATAGTTAAAAAGAAACTTAGCAGCGATATTCGTGATTATCCTAATGATAATCTCAAATATCGCGCATATCAAAGCAAATCGATAAAATTTATCAGCCGTGATTTAATCTATAGCCGAAAAGTATATCACTCGAGTTTTAAACAGAATAAAAGAAGCTTTCTTTATATAATATATACAGAGTATCTATAAAATCTGTTCCCATTCCCTATAATTCGGAAACGGCTGAAAATTGGTCATCCTCCCAAGGCTGCGTTCGAAAATATCACCCATGTGCATACAAGCGTCGCTCTATCCTTGTTCAACTTTTTAGTAAATAAAACGACGCTCGTATGCACACGGTTTTTGGAACGTAGTCCAAGGAGATACCCCGGGACTCCAAAATTTCGAATGGGACCCTTCTATTGTAGTATATTGTTTGAAAGGGCATGAAAAAAGGAAATTTTTAGTGCAAACGACAGGTTGATATGTTGACCTATTCGGGAGTTTATTAGGATCAAAGTTTGAAAAAAAGCTAATTTAAAAAAAAATCGTTATTCCCATTTGGAAAATCCTAAAAAAATATTCAAGGTGCGAAAATGTTCCGTCTTTTTAAGTCCTTTCCATAAAAAGTACGCACACTAAGGTACGCCGTCCGTGTGCGCACGTACCGACAGTAATTTTCAAGGCTTGAATTTAATAGGTTTTTGGGTCTTTTTTTTTTCGATTTGAAAAAAGATCCCAAAGTCGAAATCTTTTTCTTCTTCTTCTTCTTCTTCTTCTTTCGTCGTACAGGTATTCGCGGTTTTTCATAATTTTAAGCCGTTTCCGAGATATAGAGGACGAGGATAGATTTTATAGACACCCTGTATATCTATTTGCGCGTCATATTTTTTATGGTGAATATACTGTTTTTCTTGTTCACACTTTTATACAGATATATGTAAAATCTCCTCCAGCCTTTTTAGCTTTTTAGCCTTTTTCTTAAAAAACAAACAGGAAAAAATTAATTTTCTCAAAAACGAAATTTTACATGGAAGATTTTTTTTTTCTACATTTTCTACTTATATTTGCATAGGGAATCACCTCCATTACACTTGTACCACGGTTTCCAATATGTCCTGTATACACATACACACACATATATATATATTATATATATATATATTTTTTTTATTTTTTTTATCTTATTTTTGGATATTCTGAATTGAAATGTATATATTTTTCTCTCACATCTTGTCTTTTTTCTCTCCGTCCTCACATGTTCTATAGAATCGCCATTTTCACACTTATAGACGAGAATCTTAATTTTTTTCCTTTATATTCAGAGAAAATTTACGAGTTCTATTTTTTTCTACTAACCTTTTTCTCGAATAGATATTATTGCCCTCTTTCACATCTCGTGAAATGTTTGCCTCGCACATTAATCGCTCAGATATAAGATTTAGTCTTTACGGACAGGAATCTCTCTCTTTCTTTGTTTGAAAATCCAAGTAATCTCTTGCCGTAACAATGCGATATCCTTGCAGCACGGTTGACGACCGTTGTTGACAACTGTTGACAAACCACTGACCATCACATACAGGAATGCAGGGAACTGGCTACTGGCTACAGTATTGGCTGGTGGGAGCAGGATGGATTTTTCGCGCATGCGTGGTAGTAGTGACAATTAACCAGCGATATATCACCTTATCCTTATAGGCATAGAAAATTTGGCAGCCTCAAGCAAGATTACTTAACTAAAATTTTATATATATTTTATGTATATAGTTTATATATATATATATATATATATATATATATATATATAATCAAAATTTTCTATATATAAAAATTTTCTTTTAGAAAATATTATAAAATATTAATTTTATATATATTTTATGTATATATTATATATATATATATAATCAAAATTTTCTATATATAAAAATTTTCTTTTAGAAAACTTTTTACGGGGTTAGCAGCGCACCTTTTTGCTTATATTAGATACTTTAGTGAGGTTACGTTCGCCGCGCATGCGCGAAAAACCCATCCCGCCCGATTGGCTATTAGCAGCAATATTGCGGGAGACAAATTTCTCCGACAACATTTTCGTGCGCATGCGTGAGTTATTGTGGTCATTAAACGCATAATTGACCTTTAACCATAGATATATGCTTTCCAGCAAGCAATGTAGGCGATAGTGGGATATTGAGTCGACATAGATGCTGTCCTATGACACAACTTGAGAAGCAAAGTGGAAATAGTTGTGTCAAAAATCAGGATTACCAATCTCAGTAATTTTTTTAATTTTTATATTTGCAGCACTGGACTTTTTAATAAACGTTTTTTCCTTTGTTTAATATGCACACATATATAGTTCTGTAAATAATCTTCTAAATTAATAAAAAAATAATGTGCAAACACTGTCACGAAATAATATCATTTGATGATGCTGCACGGTATTCATATGTTTTGTTGGAAGAGAAAAAAATATATGAATTGCAAAAATAATTTATTTATAGAATATGATGTGTAATAAATAAACAACATATAAGTATCAATTGTTTAAAAATATTAAACTTTTATAATTAATTTAATTGTTTAATATAATTTATATAATTATTATTTACATAATTGTATGTACAATATATTGTAAAACTGTAAAAAAACTGAGGTTTATTGATATTAACTTTACATCAAGAAAAAATGTAAGGCTGGATCTACAATAGATGTAGTAAATTTTAAGCCGTAAAAGATTAATAATAACAATTTGATTATTCTCCTCATATTTCACTCTAATTGATGAATTTTTTATGGCTTAAGGCTTACTACATCCATTGTAGATCCGAGCTAAATATGAAATATTAGTTCCCACATTTCACATTTAAATGTATAATATAAAATAATTTTTCTACGCTTGAATCATTGACATCAACATTAATTAATTTTACTAATTATAAGTGAATATTTAATATCTCCAAATCAATATATCGGACAAAAAAGTCATTCATTTATCATTAATAATATCAGACGTTTCAATAAAATTTAATAAAAATTAAAAATTTAGAACACAAAATTTTATTAATGATACGATTCATCTTAACCGGGCATAAACATTCGTAATAATGTTAGTGTATTAATATAATTTTGTTCGGCCTATTTTCATACTTTTTAATATATTACGATCTTTTCCTATATTTTGAAAGAAACTGAGAATCTCTTCTGCAGTTTGATGGGGAATATTTTTGTCAGCAATTAATGCGGCGTATCTAATTTCCGCTGATTTTCTACGCTCATCAAACGACAAAAGCGATTCATTTATTTGCATTTTCGAATCTTCATTCGATTTGCTTAATTCAATACAATTTTTTTCATATTTATTTACATGCGCTTTGGATTCTGCGTGACGATAGATTTGCGATAAACCGCCAGCAATAGATTTATCGCAAACCGAACAAAAGAATAAATTTGCATCATGTGGCACTTCATGTAACCAACATTTAAATTGTTCAATTTCTAACCATCTTTGTTGAAATACAGATTTACGCGATTTTTTTATTGCTAAGTCATTTTTACAATCAATGTCAGCTAATAATGTTTGTGCTTTATTAATGTTATTTCTATGATACGCAGAATCCGCATGTCTAGATACATGTGTTGAATTACACGAAAAATTTTTATTGCATATATTACAATAATAAAGACTATGATCGGATGATACTTTGCGTATCCAAGATTTGTATCGATCATCACTAAGCCAAGCATCTGCAAAACTTCGCTTACGTTTTTTGGTCAATTCATCACACACTTCCATGACGATTATAAAAATAAAAATAAAAAAAGTAGAACAAAAAACCAAAAAAAAACTGCTGCTGGAATATAGAGTAAAAATATATATAGATGTATGTGTTTATATATATGTGTGTTTCTGTGTATAGCTGATAGGTGAGATCAGGACCCTGTGATTCGTCACTCCTGTAATATTTAACGACTCTAAATTCTCTTTAATTGCATACGTGTGTATGTATATGTAAAAATACCACTTACTTGCATAAATGTCATGAATATTTTAGAAGAGCTCAAAAACAGGCGGCAATCACAAGACACATTAAAACAAAACGTCTCTTGAAGCGAGAAATATATATCATGAAATAGATGCGTTACGCGGCAACAATGTAATGCCCAGATAGCGCACAGTTATCTGAGAACTCAAATATCACAGATATCCTACAAATATTCTTCAAGGATGTTGAGAATATCCTAAATATCCATTTTATGTCCCTAAAATGTATGTAATGGGTGTCCATGATACATCCAAATATGAAATTGATGAATGTGGTTTAATCCTTGACATGTTGAGAAGATATCCGATGGATGTCGAATGGACATAAATTAACAATGACGGATATATGGAACGAACTTTATATATAGACGAGAAACAAACGTGACAAAAAGAGGTTACACCTGAAATTTTAATTTACATTAAAATGATGAAATATATGGATGTATATATACAGGGTGGACCAGTAACTCTTGCCACCTCGAATATCTTCGAGTCTAGAACAGTTACGAAAAATTTTTTCCTACAAAAGTTTTATAGTTATGTATAACATATGTGTGAAAGAAAAACAAGCTTATAAAGTTCTACACATATGCTATAGTTAGCTATTTAAAAAAAAATATGTATACAGTTTTTATAAAAAAACTGATATTAAAACTTTAAACACGTTTTTGCGTTATACGCGAGTTATATTAAAAAAAGACATAATATGTATATGTATAAAATTAATAATAATGAGTAATCAGAGTTGGCAATTGAAACTTGTATAAAAAATATGTGGGGAACATACAGTGGATTGAAAATGATTTCGTTCTTGAAAATATTATTCCATTTCTTCCAATTCTTCTACACTTTGCAAAGAAAAATACAGGCTTATTTCCTTCTGTTATATTTACATTTCCTTTTCCAAAACTGTAGCTTTTAGTTCTTTGCAAGCATTCTTTCCTTACTTTTCTAAAAATAATTTTTTAAACAGCCTCTGGAATTTTTCATCTAAAAAAAGATCAAAAGAAAATTTTTATTAAATACAACTAAAGCTGCTTACAATATAAAAACAATTCATCAAAATTAAAGCATTAAAGCCAATTTATTAAAATTGCAACACATGCATTGTAACCATTGTACCACTATTTTTATGTCGAGGACAGCATGTGCAAATTTATGTATTGTATTATCAGTCTTTTTATCTGCAGTTGTGCTAGAGCTAGTATTATATCTATACATGTTCACATCTGTCTATATAAAATGATTTGTTAGCATATTAAATACATATTTCATTTACACGATTATACATATTTCAAACAATTACAATCATAATATCGATCTATTTACTTTTAATCATATATATTTATAAGTAAATAGATAATTATTTGAAACAGAATTATTTAAAGTTGATTTATTAAATATTTCTGTATCAGTATCAGTGATATATTTGAAAACTCATTTTCACTGATAAATGAATATTTTATACTATACGCATATATCATTACAATTACTAGTAGAAGTTGATGCTACACAGTATTTAAAACCGAATTATTTGCTATATTAATTGAATTAATAACAGAATTTTATTCAAAACAATTACTTACAGCAATAGACAAATTTGCCCTTTGAGCTGCTTTTCTGTATACACTCCTTTGTTTTAGTGATCGTCTTTTAGATTATACTAATTCCTTATCTTATATACTTTGGAGGTTATGTATAAAAAAACGTGACAAGTATACAATATATTACACTTTTCTTATTTGAGGAAAATTAAGAACTTTTACGAGAGTGAACGTAACGTATAAAAACACATTTTATCATATCTCTCATATGTAATTCTAGATAATAGAAAAATATTGTTACTGTATCATTACGCGAACAGCAAACAGACAGAAAGCGCAAGCAGTGTGTGAAGTCCGTATCAGACTATAGCGGGGAGCACACACTTTTGCATAAACGCATAATCATAAGCATAAGGAATTTGATTGGTCAATTTCGTTATGCATAAGAAATAGACCAATCAAATTCCTTATACTTATGGTTATGCGCTTATGCAAAAGTGTGTGCTCCCCGCTTATGTTTTGAAGATTGAAATTTGACCAATCAAGACATAAGGAACTAAAATTTCTTTGTCCTGATTGGTTAGATTTCAATCTCAATGCATAGTCTAATGCGGCGTCTACAATAGAGATTGTAAGCCCTAATCCTTAAGAAATTGACCAATCACAGTCAGGTATGAGAAGAATATTCGACTATGATTAGTCAATTTCTTAAGACTAAAGCGGCGTCTACAATAGAGATTTTAAGCCCTAAGCTTAAGAATTTAACTAATCACTGTCGAGTATTCTTCTCATACTTGACTGTGATTGGTCAATTTCTTAAGGCTTAAGGCTTAAAATCTCTATTGTAGACGCCGCTTTAATCTTTAATTTTCAATGCGTAGTCTGATACGGGCTTAAAGCCCGTATCAGATTATGCATTGAAGATTGAGATTCAAGATTCAAGGTTAAAATTTAACCAATTAGGACAAAGAAATTTTAGTTCCTTTTATTCTGATTAGTCAAATCCCAATTTTTAATCTTCAATTTTCAATGCGTAGTCTGATACAGGTATTAAGGTGCCTTTACATGGCAACGTCAAGCGTCGAGTGTCGAGCATTAAGCATCTGCGCAGAATATTGTTATCCAGAAAACCTTAAGAAATTGACCAATCACAGTCAGGTATAAGATGAATACTCAACTGTGATTAGTCAATTTCTTAAGACTAAAGCGGCGTCTACAATAGAGATTTTAAGCCCTAAGCTTAAGAATTTAACTAATCACAGTCGAGTATTCTTCTCATACTTGTGATTGGTCAATTTCTTAAGGCTTAGGGCTTAAAATCTCTATTGTAGACGCCGCTTTAATCTTTAATTTTCAATGCGTAGTCTGATATGGGCTTTAAGCCCGTATCAGATTATGCATTGAAGATTGAGATTCAAGATTCAAGGTTGAAATTTAACCAATTAGGACAAAGAAATTTTAGTTCCTTTTATTCTGATTAATCAAATCCCAATCTTTAATCTTCAATTTTCAATGCGTAGTCTGATACAGGTATTAAGGTGCCTTTACATGGCAACGTCAAGCGTCGAGTGTCGAGCATTAAGCATCTGCGCAAAATATTGTTATCCAGAATTATATTTATTTTGTTTATTTTATTATATAATAGATGTATGTGTGTGTGTATGTGTTATTATTATTAATCAAAAATATATTATAAAACGTTATTACTCTGGCAGTGTAAATCAAAATAAAATAAAAATACAAATGCAGCAAGAGATTTTGTATGGTTGAAATATTCAAATCGAGAGACACGATAGTGTCTCGCGCCAAATCATACGAAGCAAAGACCACGTGTAGTAACAGCGATACACCCCAGGTATCTATACGCGAGTCGGATATAAATAAGACACAAAAAGGGATCCATAAATGACAAAATGATACAGTTTGAAAAACTATTGTTAAAAGTGGGAAATGATTTAAAGGAGCAGTATGTTATAAACGTACAAAAAAAAACATTATGAAAATTATATCCCTTAATCCTTGATTAGATTCTAATATTCTGCTAGAGGATAGCAACGTTTTATATATTTTTTATTTAATAATAAATATCTATTGTAAATAAATATCAATTTTCGATATTAGTAATATGTATCAGAATATAATTTCTTATTTTATCTTAACCGAATTCATATCAATCCATCATGCTATTAGCAGCAATAAGAAGCTGGAATCTATCTCATTCAGATTCCTGCGCAATAATTTCTATGTAGACGCAGAAAAATTAATTTTATATTGCATATGTATACAAAAATGGCAATAAAAAAATGCAATCCTAAATAAAATTAAAAAAAAAAAAAAAAAAAAGGAAATTGACCCCGACGTGATTTGAACACGCAACCTTCTGATCTGGAGTCAGACGCGCTACCGTTGCGCCACGGAGTCATATGATCGTGACAATCCAATTGCGCGTACTAATCTTAGTGCAATTCAGGTTAAGCAAGCTTCATTTCCAATAAAGCGAAATACGAGAATACACGAAATAATAATCGTCGAGATTTCTCCGAAAGTCAAAGAGGAAAGTTCTTCTAAAAGATTTCACACCCAACAATGAGACTGTCTCGGTACAAATTTTTCATGGTACAATATCCACCATCTATTTATTTTACCGCCATTTTGTACGTTCAAGTTCAATTTGCATTCAGCGTCTTCTAAGCTCGATTTTTGGTGAATTATTTTATATCTTCGCGGAAAAACTGGGTTTTCCAAAAAGTGACACTTGTACAACGATAAAAATTCGTATGAAATGATCAAATTTTCGAGCGATTAAAAATTATCGCGCAATTTGTTATTATTATGGATTATTAATTCGAGTGAAATTCGTTATTCGAACGGGATTTTGAATTCGGGACGCTTCCACGCTTCTTCAGTCCGACGTAAATGGCGGGGATTGAAAAATATTGAAAGACAGTGTGATTAATTTTTATCGTTCATTCAGCGATAGATACTCTTTTCAATCGGAATCATTGTAGGGACATTTTTGTGGTGTTTAACGCGAAAACTATGTTCGTTTACGTGAATACTCAACGTTCTTGTTATATCTGTTTAGATTAGTCAAGTCGACTCAATAACACGAACGACGCCGATGATATGATCCTCCTCGTCGACAATATTATTGACAGGTTAATCTGGAATTCCAAAGTGAGAATTGTCGGTTAAACTTATTTCAGAATGATCAGTGATTCTCAAGAGAGAATGAATACCTCTGGCGATGGCATGGAGGTTGATGAAGCGAATGTGGGATATGACACTGATGAGGAAGGTGGTATGAGAATCGACGATGAGATATACATTCCACCGCCATTGAGAACTTTCTGCGAGGTTGATACAACTGGTCCAAGACTTATGATTACTAAGATCGTTAATGTGAATTTCAAAAGCTACGCTGGTACAACTATCATTGGTCCTTTTCACAAGGTAAATTTCAATATAACATGCATATTTGGCTGTTAAATGTGATGTTTAATCCAATTTTCTTCTACAGAGCTTCTCAGCAATAGTTGGTCCCAATGGTAGCGGCAAGAGCAATGTAATAGATTCTATGTTGTTTGTATTTGGCTATCGTGCCAGCAAGATCAGATCAAAGAAGATTTCTGTCTTAATACATAATTCCAGCGAGTATTCGAATCTGAATAGTTGCACTGTCTCTGTACACTTTCAGAGAGTCATCGATAAAGTAAGATATAATATTGTTTTGAAATATAAAGTATAAAAGTATATGTAATAATCCTATGATTAAGCATAAAATCATTTTTATTTCAATTATTTTCAAGGAGCTTGAAGGAGATTACGAAGTCATCCCAAACAGTGAGTTTGTTATATCTAGGACTGCATTTAAAGACAATTCATCATATTATGAGCTTGATAAGAAGAAAGTGCAATTTAAGGAAATCGCTAAGGTTCTCCGATCTCATGGAGTCGACTTAGATCACAATCGGTTTTTAATATTACAAGTAAAATCATATATATGTTTTCTTTTCGATTATTAAATTCCACTAATATTATGTACTTATAATAATTATAATATTAATCAGGTTATATTTTATATTAGTAAAAAATGTGCGAAATGTTTTCTATAGGGTGAAGTAGAACAGATTGCAATGATGAAACCTAAGGGACAAAATGAAAATGATACCGGAATGCTGGAATTTCTGGAAGACATTATTGGTACATCTCGCTATAAGGAACCTCTGGCAAAATTAGCAGACAAGGTTGAAATATTAACAGAGTGTAGACTAGAAAAGTTACATCGTCTCAGAGTTGTGCAGAAAGAAAAGGAGAATCTGGAGGAGCCTATGGAAGAAGCAGTGCGATACCTGAAGATAGAGAATACAATAATCAGATTACAGTATCAACTTTACCACTGTAAGAGGTAAGATAAGTATGAGGATAGAATTTTATATTATTTCACTATCAAAAATCTTTGGAATATTATATATATGGCAGCTTAAATGTTGAAAATTATGAGTATGTTTTTTCAGATCCGAAGCGGTGAAGGAACTTGCCGAACATGTAGTGAAGAACGATACTCTAGACAAGGAACAGACCACATTGATGAACGAGATGACAAATGTTTGTCAGCAAAAGGAGGAAAAGACCAAGATTATTAAGAAGAAGAGCAAGAAATGGGATGCCTTACAGCGACAGAAGGATGAGGCTACGGCAAAGTTCGACAAACTACGTAAGCAGGATGAGTCGTTACACGCCGAACTAGTCGAAACGAATAAGCGGCGAAAAGACAATATAGCATCCATGAAGACGGTAATTTTTCATACTATCTATTTTTATCGAAACGAAAAATTATATTGAATTTATTTATAAATTACAAATATGTTATAAGGTTACATATATATATATTGTTTATATCAAATACATTTGGCAATTGGTATAACGATGGTAGGAAAAGAACAAGATGGAAGAACTACTAAATGTCCCGGAGAGAAATACAAAGGACATCAACGAATGCGAGAAGTTGATCAAGACATATGTGACCAATAAAGAAAAAGAAGAGACCGCGTTAACGACTTTTATGGCAGGTCTCCGAACACAGACGGAGCCGTTGCTGAATGAGCGGTCCGATTTGGAAAAGGAGCTGATATCTCTTAGGAAAAATGTGGATCAGGCGAAAGCGGCATATGATATTGCGCAGTCCAAGCTGGAGCTTTATACTTCGGTGGAGAAAGTTGAGAAAGAAAAGCTGGAAAGTCTCCGAGAATCCGTAGAGAGGACAGCGAGCACTCTTAAAGAACGGCAGAAGCAGCTGGAGTTATTCGAGCGAAAAATTCCGGCAACCGAAAATAGCTTGAAACAGGCAAAGGATGAATTGAATGAAGCGAAAAGACGCGAAGTTGAAAAGGTCGCTCAGCTAAAGAAAATGCAAATGTCTTTCGAAGAACAGCGCTCTGCCATGCAAGCCAGCAAATCGCGGAACCGTATCTTGGATGCATTGATGAGAGAGAAGCGAGAAGGACGGATGCCTGGAATATTCGGAAGACTGGTAAGTATATATCATAGAAACTTTTCAATGACATTTCCATGACATAATGAAGCGTAATTGTATTGATTATCGAGATAAAATGGCCTTTTAATTCGCTAAATGTAGTTGAAATCTCATTTAATTGCCTCAAAATCTGAGATTACATAATGTAGATATATGTATTATAATTCATTATATTTTATCATAATTGGATGTATAAAATGTTTATACTATACGAAATTAATTATAGTATTATCCCTTTACTACGTATCTTTTACTTACATTTAAAAGAGTGTTTTCATACAATTTTTTTTTATATATAGGGCGATTTGGGTGCTATTGACGCGAAATATGACGTTGCTATATCGACAGCATGCGGTCCACTGGACAACATTGTCGTGGACACAGTGACCACGGCGCAGGCATGCATTACATATTTGCGGCAACATAACATAGGGCGCGCAACGTTTATACCATTAGAGAAACAACAGCGATTCCTGTCCAAGTGCCATAGCAAGATCCAAACACCGGAAAATGTGCATCGACTGTTCGATTTGATAAAGGTAGAGGATGAACGAGTGCTGCCGGCATTCTACTACGCCTTACATGACACTTTAGTGACGCAGGACTTGGATCAAGCGACACGCATTGCCTATGGCAGTACGCGTTATCGTGTGGTGACATTGAAAGGCGAGCTGATCGAATTGTCTGGTACGATGAGTGGTGGTGGACGCATAGTACTGCGAGGTCGGATGGGCCAGAAGGTGGTAAGGAATGAGCCGTCGAGCGCCGATGTCGAGAAGCTGGAGTCACAGCTAGATGCTGTGTTTGAAGAGTGCAATAACTTGAGGACAAAGCAGCAGCCATTGGAGCAGCAGATCCATGTGTTGACGACCGCTTTACAAGATATGAAAATGGACAGGAAAAAATTTGGCATCGAGGTACAGACGTTGAGAGAACAGGAACCGTCATTGCAAGCACAGCTTAAAGAGCAGGAAAAGAAGGCCGCCAATTCGATATCGGATCCAAAGAAGGTTGCGCAATTACAGCAGGCGCTAAATGCGGCAAAATTGCATCTAGATGAGGTCGAGGAGAGTTCCGCTTCGGTAGAAAGAAAGGTAGAGTATATCAATAGCAAAATAGATGATATTTCTGGCAATCGGGTACGAGATCAACAGAAGAAAATCGCACAGCTGACTAAATCGATAGACAAGACCAAGGCCGAGGTATGCCGTCTGCAGGTAGCCATCAAGACTGCTGAGAGGAATGTCAAGAAGACGGAGAAATACATTGAAACATTGGAAAATGACATACACACTTGCGAGGAGAGATTAAGAAATATTCAGAAGGAGAAATTGGAGCTCGAAGAAAGTGCCAAGATAATTCTGGATGAGTTGAAGGAGTTGAATGAGGCATTGACGGAGCGGAATGACGCTATGTCATCCTTAAGAGACGAGTTGAACGAGCTGCAGGCGCGCGAGGGTAAGATGAAGGCGGTGAAGATTGACTTGGATCAGAAACTACACGAAAGCAGAAAGTTGCTGAAGGAACTTCAACAGGTAATTCCCGAATATAATCGGAAGATAGCGGAACTAGAGTTACGATCAATTCCCCGCGAGACATTGGAGCCGCTTAAAGATTTGACGGAGGAAGAAATCGACGAATTGGATGTAAAGATAGTGGCACAAAATCTACAGAAGGCTAGGAAGAAGCTACCCGAACAAATACCTAATATGAAGATTATTGCGGATTATCAGGAAAAGGACGCGTTGTATATACGTCGCGTCGCCGAGTTGGAGGAAATGACGTTGACGCGCAACAAGATGCGCGACATATATGAAACCGCTCGGCGACGTAGAATTCAGGAATTTCAGGATGGCTTTAGCCTGATCACCACGAAGTTAAAGGAGATGTATCAGATGATCACGTTGGGCGGCGATGCGGAGTTGGAGCTAGTAGACTCATTGGACCCGTTTAGCGAGGGTATCGCATTCAGCGTGCGTCCGCCGAAAAAATCGTGGAAGAGCATCAGCAATCTCAGCGGTGGTGAAAAAACCCTGAGTTCATTGGCATTGGTTTTCGCCCTCCATCACTATAAGCCCACGCCGGTCTACTTTATGGATGAGATTGACGCGGCACTCGATTTCAAAAATGTTTCAATCGTTGGTAACTACATCAAAGAGCGCACGAAGAACGCACAGTTCATCGTTATTTCTCTACGCTCGAATATGTTCGAATTGGCCGACTATCTGGTGGGTATCTATAAGACGCGTAATTGTTCCAAGAGCGTGACTCTCAATCTGGGCCGTTACTATGAGAACAACGGCATTGCGCCGCCTACGCAGCTCACTTCCAAGACCTACGCGTCACAGGCTACGCAGAGAACGCAAAGCAGCCAAGCTAGTGTGCGTAAGGAGAACACTGCGCCCGCGAGTAATAATCAAAATAATGTACGAGAAATACAGTCGAACGAGGAGAAGGTATTGTCCGCAAAGGATGATAACACGAAGGAAGTGGTGCTAAACGGAGAAAAGATGCCACACGCAAAGAACAATAAAGCGAAAGAAATTTTGTTAAATATGGAAGAGACGCCACAAGCGAAGAACAATAAAGCGAAAGAAATTTCGCTAAATATGGAAGAGACGCCGACCGCGAAGAACAATAAAGCGAAAGAAATTTCGCTAAATATGGAAGAGACGCCGACCGCGAAGAACAATAAAACAAAGAAAACACCGGTCGCGAAGAACAATAATGCAAAGAAAACACCACAAAGGGAGCAGGAAGTCGATCGATTGAGGTAGATATCAAGATCAACATTTCTTAAAATTTATAATAATTGCATTGTAGCCATATTGCATTCTGAAAAACGAAAAATTATATAATTAATTTTTCTTGAATTGATTTTACGATATATATTTGATCATAAATAATATAAATATGTCAAGAATGCCTTCTTAGTAGTTTTTTTTCGTACATTGGTAAATTAGTAATTAGTGATGCGATTGTTATATCTTCTATTATTATAATAAATTAATTGAGTTAGCGAATAAAAAATATATTTTTTAAAACGAGATTATATATGAATTATATCGAATATTTGTCGTTATAAACAATTTCTCTCTCTTATTTTTTCCATTTTGTTTAATATGTAAGATTATCTAAAAACTATATTTAATAGAGGTGAATTTTTTTCAAGATATAGATTATATAATCAAAATAATACTGCATGATAAAAAAGGGATTAAAAGATATTAAATAAAATAAATTAAAATACACATTCCATATTATATAATATTAAGAGTAGTTAAAAACAAGGATGGGATCCTAAAATCAGAAAGTATAAATGCTTATTTTAGCAATTGTATGAAACACTAAAATTCTACATAGCAGTGAAAAACTTAAGACGGTTAAATTATTTATCTCTGTATTTTGCAATTGAAATTTATTGGATATTAATAGTTTGTATTAAAGTCTTCCAGATTTGGCGATATGTACGATACCACAGAAAGTACCATTTCGGCGTTCCGATAGGCTTGCAAGGAAGAGTATAAACCAGAGCATTAACAAGGAACCGATTAACAAGAAGCGGAAATTGATGAAGTGACTGAATGATGCCGCAAACTTCGAAAGTCCACAAGGTCGTTAAAGATTTTTGCGTGCAAATGAATAATCCTCAATGTCGGAATTAATTTCAATTTTTCTAAATATGTTGTATAACGACATTTTTTAATAATAATATTAAATTTATATTTTCAGAAGAGGTAAAATTTGATGAATTAACGATAGGATTAAAATAAGCGTTATTAAATAAAATAATTGCGAGATTTAATAGTATAGTTTTAGTTATGAACAATATATAACGAAACTTATATGAATATCTAGTTTTGTTATAATAACGTCATGCACACAGAAACACACATATGTAAATTGTCAGTTCTCTTGTAATTTAAGATCTCTGTAAAAGTGTAAGATACTGAAAGTTATATATGTGTAATTATAAGACATAGAGTCTGTCTCTTTTCTTTTCTTGTAATTTTCCAGTATAAATATAAATTTCATTTTGGAAAATACAATATATACTTCAGTTAAAGAGAACAGACTCATAAGTGAACGCAAAGTGCAAAAATATTTTTATATTTTTATACATGACCAGTTACTGTAATTAAAATATGTAGATTATAGTTGATTGAGATATACTTATATATAAATTTCTCATTCGTAATTATTAATTTATTTTATAATAATAATTATTAAGGATTATATAGACAGGTTCTCGAGATGAAACACATACGAGAGTTTTTTTCATTTCTGACATTTGCACATTCATCCGTAAATGGCTGTGATAACGCTATCACAAATGAGAACACTATCGAACATCGACCGAATGAAACGTGCGAAAAAAGCTGGAAAAGTTTTCAAGGCTGGTCGCATTTGTCTCGCCGCTCGCCACGAAATGGCCTTGATCCTTTAGATTTGTTCTGTATTTTTCGTAGTTTCTCTCAAGAGAGATTTAATCCGCAGATAGCGAAATATCTCGATTTGCGCGCTAATAAAAGGAAAAATCGGATAAATCACCTGTTTTGCCGGGTGACGACGACGACGACAATGATGACGATGATGACGATGACGATGACGATGAGGAGAGGGAGAAGAAGCGAGACGGAAGAGGAAGGGAAGCGCAATATAAGTATCGTTACAACATGTGAGATATAGATTTTAATGAAATATGAGAAGAGAAGACGCGACTCGCGAAATGACGGCTATCAAAAAGGATGACGATGCTGACGCTATCGAAAAAATGTCGCCGAAAATGCTCGTCGCGATATCTCCGACTCTGCAACAGAACTGTAAGAGAACTATCAGTGTGCGAATAATGTCAAATTTGATATTTAAAGAGGGAGTTAATCGGATTTTAAAAGTGGAAAAAAGAGTATACATGTGTTTATAGCTATAAAAGAAAGTTGTCTTTATGGCATACATAAAAAAATTTCTCTTTTTGTATAATAAATGCATAACGCGGAAAAGAAATATGTTCTCTTCTATCAAACTATAAATTTCAAACGAAGGAAATTTTAACGAAGGATTGTTTGAACCGCTATTTTTCGAGTGGATTTTTATTAGATATGGAGATCTCAATCAAAATTTCCCAATCATTAAGGATAATATATTTTTAAGAAACATATTTTTAACTTTGTATCATCAATATTAATTCGGCGATTTTTTTAATGTTCTAGTTTTTAATTTTTTTACAAAAACAAGTGAAACAAGATTGCAAATTGTGATTTAGATTACAACATACAGTGTTCAGGATGGAATGTGCATTGTTAAATTTATTATTGAATCGATCGGTGGATATCGGAAATCGCGATTAGTGCTCCATAGATCTACACACGACTATAATTGCTGGTATCAAGTTAGTGATGGTGAAAAGTCGAAGTAAAAGGATGCAAGGAAGTTATCTCTTTCTGTATAACATCTTACAAAAGTGTATCAAGGAAGGAAAAGGAGGATTTAACCGGAGATTAATTTATCGCTTATCGAGCTGTTTACAATAAAATATTTAAAAATACATTCGTATGTGAAGCGAATTTTCAATACGTATTATGTAATACGTATATTTGCAAATTTATTTATTTTTTTTTTCATATTGTAATTTTGTCTGGAATAATTGTTACATGTTTGTGTTTTGCCTACGACGCGGAATATATAATACAACGGCGACTACCTTGGAGATAACGTGATGGTGACATATGTGCTTGATTTTTAAAAGCGTAAAAAAATCGTATTTTTATAAAAATACATTTGGACAAAAGCAGTTGAAATTAATTTATTATTTATCATGTGTCATAATGAACAGTGCATCGCTATCAAAGACAATGATACGGGAGAAAACAAAATAGTAATAATAATAATAATAATAATAATAATAATAATAGCACAATAATGCCTTATCAATAATAATCTCAAAAGTAAGAATAATGAGTAAAATATAGTTTATTATTATTATTATTATTATTATTATTATTATTATTATTATTATTATTGGCGAGAAATGATATTTGATAAAATAAAGAAAAGTTAGGCGAGACATTTTTTTGTCAAAATAAAATTTTCAAAATTTCCCATAATTAATCCTGTTGTCGCTATTAATCCGATCTTTAATTTTGTAATCATCTGAATGATGTTGAAAATATTTTCCAAGTTATTTGATAATTCTTCTTGATCGTTGGTCGTTTTATCTGGGATTATCGCGCACGTTTTTAATTATAACTTCACTTCGTTCAATTGCAATAAAGAACGATCGAATCTCGAAGTTGAAATAATTATTTTCAATATAAAATTTTAATAATTTAAAATAATTTTTTTTAATAATAAATATTATTTTTATCTATATAATTTATTTAGATTATTATTCTTTTTATATTGTGATTATTGAATAATCACATTAACGATTGAGATTTTTTTGTATATAGAGAGATCTCTACTAATTACGCATTACAGATAATATTTATCCTCGCATCGCGGTTTATCTCCATGCAATTATCTCTGTATCTTATCGAATCGTATTTAGATCGTCGATGAGCGGCAGTGCATCACGCCATTATTTATTTTATCTAAAATGTTATCTAAAAATTTAGTATCTATATCGATTTAATCTGACATTTCTTTCGCATCATTTATTTCTAATAAATATAAAGCAATTATTCATTGATAATATGTTGTTTGCAAATTATTGGATACAGATGTGCAACGTCTAAAACTTTGTATATATTATTTATTCCTGTATCCTTATACTTGCTTAATATTTTATTTAATTAAATTAACACGGTATGAGCGAATTAATTATGATAATTAAATCAAATTTTTAATATTAGTAAAAATCATATAAGATTTATAATAAATTTCAAGACAATCTTGTCTCAAGGAAATTATTCAATAATAGCTTTTCTCAAGGAAATTATTCTATAATAGCTTTTCGCGTTATTAACACGGTATGAGCGAATTAATTATGATAATTAAATCAAATTTTTAATATTAGTAAAAATCATATAAGATTTATAATAAATTTCAAGACAATCTTGTCTCAAGGAAATTATTCAATAATAGCTTTTCTCAAGGAAATTATTCTATAATAGCTTTTCGCGTTATCCTCGCATTCTTCCTTCTCGCTCTGCTATCTTATCATACGACATACCATCGTTACTTG
The DNA here is from genome assembly GCF_030449975.1 of Polyergus mexicanus. Taxonomy (NCBI): domain Eukaryota; kingdom Metazoa; phylum Arthropoda; class Insecta; order Hymenoptera; family Formicidae; genus Polyergus; species Polyergus mexicanus. The sequence continues at coordinate 2,905,645 of NW_027223333.1, read as the reverse complement.
CATAATTATACGTGTGCGGTGTAGTTACACGGCGATTAGCAACGAGTTTGTTACGGTGAATTAGCATACAGGCATGTTAATTTCAATGGAAGCCGTGACACTTATAAAAGAAAAAATCCCTTCCTCTTTCTTGTTGATTTGTAAAAATACTCTTATTCCTCATTTTTTAAAATATAAATTATAGGAACTGATATTTTATCACGTGTTAAATGATTAATCAATATTGATAGCATGAATCTGTCGACACCCATTTCTATGATCGAAGAAATTATAAGCAATATATGCGAACGTCATCGTAAATTGTTTTTAATTCGTCGGAGAAAGTTTTTCCTGTGTAAATGTGAACGATTTTATGTTGAAAACATGATCCCCCCCTTCCCTTAATCGACTTTAGAAATAATTAGTTTTATATTTACACACACACACACACACATACATGCGTAGATACTTCAATACATTCGATTTGACTCGCTATCATTCGGTTTATATAGCTATTTTTTTTTTTTTTTTTTTCTATGTCAGGCGCATAATTTGACAGATACACACAAACCCATACAGCACAGAACATTGCAGCAATATTGCAACATTATAGCAACATTGCGGCAATGTTGCAATGTTGCTGCAATATTGCTGCAATGTTCTGTGTTGTATGGGAATATTACGAAAGACAAATAACTGTGAGCCAAATTGAATCAAAGCGAATGGGCTTGTATTCTCTCATCGATCATTCTCAGAGCGATCAAACTTGCTTCACTCGTAAACACTATTTATTACATCGCCATTAATTTGTGAATCTACCCAGATAGCACAAAACATCCTCAGGATCATCCCGAATATGTCCAGGACGGTTCAGGACATTTATAGGATGTTTTAAGATATTATTATAAATATATTTATAAAAGTTTAATATGCATACATAATTATTTTTAGTTGTGTCGGCTATTTTATATAATTTAGAAATCTTAAGTATTATAATAAGTATTAATGTCCTATAAATGTCCACTGGATAACCCCTGGATGTCTGTAGGATATATCTGCCCTGTCTATTATATTGGATGTCTTTTGGATTTCCAGAGGACATATACATGTGCAATTAATTGTTAACGTTAATTTCGTTTAATATTAATAATTGAATTTGATGCGCACATTTTCAGATATCCAAAATTATTATTTATTTAATATTTCATGAGAAATGTTACTGTTCGCAACATTCCAAAAACTTTACAAACAATAGTATTTAACCGCTAGTTCGTTTGTTTACCGCTATGCGACACGGGAACTCGTATTTGAGATTCGGTCATGAGAATTATATAAAGCTTGCAAAGAGCAACTGACAGGAAATTACAAATGTAATTATTTTCTATCAGTTCAATTTCTGATGCAATCCCAACATAGGGAATTCAGATATTGGATTGTTTAGAAAATATTACACAACTCAAACCCGGGAGCCAAACCTAAAATATTCATGTACAGCACGAAAGCCTCAAATATTAAAGAACGGTGAACTATTTTTAATATTAGATTTTTAATATTGGCAGTAAATAATAAAACATCATTTTAATTTATATTTAATTTTTAAAATTTGCTCCTTGAAACATACGAAAAATATCCCTAACATATCTTATAAAAATCCTTAGGATGTTCCACAGGATCTCCCTGGATTCTCCAGAGGTTAATATACGGCTATCGTTTACTCTTCCTCGGGACATCCAGAGGAGATCTGAGGATTACAATGGGATATCCTGAGGATATCCTACATGTATGTCCTGCTTGCCCTTTGGACGTCCTAAGGACATCCTTGTGCTGTCTGGGTATTATCAAGAAATATTCTTGTGTTAGTTTTTTCTCAGGTATTTCGATTAAATAACAGCGTATTAACTTTTTTTGTACGATTGAATAAATAACTTTATTCCCTCTACCTAAAGTTTAAGAAATAAAAAAGAAAGAATGATATTCTCTTAGGGCGGGACAATCTGTAATAAGAGATTCTTCGGTGTTCTTACAGCTTATAATAATATAAATAATAATAATAATTTTTCCAAATATGGGCAATTGAAAAATACGATATTCTCAAGAATAGTTTTCACGAATATTGATACGATCCGTTTGCTACTGAGATAAAGGGACGATCTTTCCGCAGGTATCTTCGGCATCAGACACGTACAGGCGGTGTTACTGTTCCTGGGCATGACTATGGGGTATAGTCTCAGGGTCGCGATGTCGATAGCCATAATCCCGATGGCAGACGCGAGAACCGCGAATCCAGATATCGAGGTAAATTATGTAATTAAATTTATTGTGAGCAGAACACTATAACACACGAGACTACGTTCTCGCTAAATTAAGCGTTAGATAAGCGTATCGAACATGCTCGTTATATAAGAACAACGCGATCAAGTCATTACTGTTGCTTGGGAAAAATCTGCGCGTGCACTATTATAATTTCTTTTGCACTTATGAAATACGATTCGAATTGCAATCTTGTCTTTAATATTTGGTCTTACGCCGTCAATTTCCCTTATGAAAAAATACTGCGAATCATACAGAAAATACAATGATTAAATTAAAAGCGCATGTCATTTTGACATTAAATTTCGATCACTCGCTCACCTCTTTTAATGATACTAATTAATGTTTTCAGAGCGTGAAAATATTTGATCCAATATCGCAAACGATCGACGTCACAAAAGATATTACACTTTGATGTTATTGATATGACCTCTTTTTGACGAATACAACAACGTAGTAGATAAATAACGAAATAATAAAATTTAATAACTTAATTTAATTTTTTTAATAAAAATCTAAAATTTTTTATTTACATGAAAATGTCTTATTTTACATCTCAAGTAGATATAAAAAACGGGCGATTTTCACTCGTTTGGATACTCATTCGGCCCCATTTTTAAATAATTAAAATCTGAACAATCGCTTATGTTGGGATTGTATCAGAAGGTAAACTGATAGAAAAATATATCACATTTTATTAGTTATGCTTTGTAGACTTTATATACTTTCATGAAAAAAAAACTTATATAACGGTAAGCGAACGAGTTTACCGTTATATACTTTATTAATTGCTTATTGAATTCTTAGCAGTGTTTCGCATAAGTATTTTATCACAGATGCAGAATTGTACCTCAATATTTCAATATTAATATTAATATTAATATTAATACAGAAATATTAATAGTATTATATCTTGATATTTCAATATTAATGTTAAATATTAGCAATATTTAATCACTGAAAGCTTCAACATTGAAGCGCTTGTAATCATTAGAAGCTCAGTAGTTGAATCAATAGAAATTACATTAGCAATTTAAATACTCAAAATAAATAATCAATAATTCATTAGCGATAAATTTCCGTAAGAGTTATATTTTTGCTTATCAAAATTGTTCAGTTTTATCTGATTTCTATTAGTGAATAAATGCAACAATTACAGTAGATATAAGCCTTTTTTTCACATTTTTAACGATTAAATTATACGAGATATTGAATATCGAATGCGATATACATAAGATGATATCATTGGTTTGACCTTGGATGGCATCGTTAAGGTCAAATCAAGGACACCTTTAATTTCTTAAATGGAACCCCCTATTTTTCATTACATATTCTTGTAGCTTATCTCGAGAGCTTTCCAAAACACTATAATAAAATATTTTTTCATTAAGTATTTTTTGAGTTATTTTATATTTTAATCTGACATATTTTGATATAAAAAATAAAATATTTCGTAGAATATTCAGTTTTCAATAATCTTACCGTAATACTTTTATGTACAGAATAATGAGACAAATCAATTAGTGCCAAAAAAAAAACAAATAATTATTTAAAAAAATACATTGTAAATAATTTTCTTAAAAACAATTATTTTTTTATACTAATCAACGATCCAAGGTTAAATCAATGACACCATCTTATGTTCCCCACAAAACCATACAATTTTTGTTCAAAACGTTTTTCTCTAAAATGCTTAGTTTTTAAAAGAAAAGGGGTGTACGGGTGGTCTAGGACACCATGTATTGCGTATATTTAATATATGTCAAACTTTTCATATTCAATTTTACATCACTGTAAAATTATATGTATATATTGTATATGGTTGTAATTTATTGTACATTACTTAAAATCGTTGCATTGTTCGATTCTAATCGAGCAAAACTGCTTGCGTCAATAGATCGATTTTTGTAGATTTGCAGAACGTATTTCATAAATTCGCGATCGTGCTGTAAAAAAATCTGAAATCTGGGGCAAGGAAATTTCCCTCCGCGAAATCGGGAGAGTTTAAAGTGCATAGGGTCGTGCTCCGGCGTCCGATAGATACTTCCCTCGTGTGATATAGCGTGAAGCAGGTTCGATCGCTCTGAGAACGAGTAATGACGTCATAAATTCCGTCTTGGGTTACTAGGGATATTTGGATTATTAGATTAATCAAATACTTCGAGTAAGCGTTTGATTGATTAGGCCGGTTCTACAATAAGTCATATGTCGTTAATCGTAAGAAGATTGACCAATCACAGTCCATAATTCCCAAAAAAAATTGACTGTGGTTGGTCAATTTGCTTACGGCTAACGACATACGACTTATTGTAGAACCGGCCTTAAGGGCAAAGAATCTTGTGCTTTAAAGCCAAAATAGCATGAAACGGGGTATACTTTATATTATTTATATTATGAATGTATTATTTATATTATATTAATCTAAAATTAAAATTATGTTAATATTATATATTATATAATTATATATTAATATATTAATATTATATATTAATATTATTATATTATATAATTATATATTAATATATTAATATTATATATTAATATTATATAATTATATATTAATATTATATATTATATATTATAATTAAATACATAAAATCCATTTTTGGTTGAACATGGCAAATTGGATTTAATCGCTCTCAGAACAATTGAACTTGCTTCATTCGAAAAACGCTAGTAGATAAATCTCATTGTCAGCGCGACTGATATGATTTGCGGAGACATTTTTCCTATTGTCTTGTCCGAAAATATAGCATATAAGGTTAATAATTCTTGATTCATTCTTGTTTAAATTCTTAAGCATAAATGTACAATGATCTCGTGCAGATAACCCTTATCGTTATCTTTACAGGGTCGCCAATAAGATTGATGGATATAATGATTTGTCATATCGTAATTATCATCAGCGAAAATATCATCAGATCGCGACGTCGCGATAATCTCTTCGCCGATTTATATTACACTATTATCATATAATTATAATTTCACACGTTATTATTTTAATCATACAGAGTGTTTCAAATTACCCGTTCACTCCTTTTATTTTGAAAAGGAATGGTACTAGAGATTAGGACAAACATGTTTACCTAAAAAGCCTATCTGAAGTTTCTGATGATGGTACGTTCATTTTTGGGAAACTCCCGGCAATACCGGAAATCCGATACTCATTCGTTGTCCATTTGAAATTTTTAAATTGCCTTCGATTTCCGATATTTCCAAGGGTTTCCCAAAAATGAAAGTACTATCATCAGAAACTTCAGACAGGCTTTTACGGTTAAATATGTTTATTCAACCATCTCTTTTCAAAATAAAAGAGGTGGACGGGTAATCTGAAATCCCTCCCCATAGACACACAGAAACTAATGTTTAAAATAATATTACGCTTGCAAAACTTTCACACTATATATATGAAGGGGTTTGATGATTGTTATAAAATCATATCGATTACTGCCATCAGGATTACGGTTGGGATCCGACGCAGAGAAACTTGGTACTCAGCTCGTTCTTCTGGGGTTATGTGGTAACGCAAGTGCCGAGCGGCTATATCGCCGGCATCTGGAGCAGCCAGAAGCTCCTCAGCATCGGGATGCTGCTATGCGGCGTCTTCAACATTGTGACGCCAATTGTCGCCAGCCAGTGGGGTCTGCCGGCCGTTCTGGTTTGCAGAGTAGGCATGGGTCTTATGCAGGCTTGCTTATTACCTTGCATTCAAAGTCTTCTCTCCAAATGGGCGCCACCCTCTGAGAGAGCACGACTAGGTGAGAATAGATCCAAAATTCGCACTCGAGGTATTTTGAACTAATCATAAGACAATTGCAGGTTTATACAAGGTGTTAAAAAAAGGTCATATTTTGAGAACAGGTAGTATTGATTAAAACGAGAAAAAAAGTCTAATTAACATGGGTCCCACAATTAATATCTTCGAAGATATAGGCTATCTTTCTATTTGAGTTCTTTACTGTTTTGTTATTGATTGTGTTATCTCTACGGTGCAGTAAACAACAGAATACTTACTAGTTTTGCAGTCAGCATTATAGGAGGTGCTCTATGTTAAATATAGTCAAAAGATTAAGATCAAATAGAACGATAGCCTGTTTCTTCGAAGATATTAATTGTAAGATCTATGTTAATCAGTTTTTTTTTTTTTGTTATTTTGATCAATACTATCAGCTCTTAAAATATGTGATCTTTTTTAACACCTTGTATATAAAGAGATTTTCTCGTAAAAAATATATAATTCATATTTTTATACACATATTTTTGACATCCAAAAGTACATATAAACATTATTATATAAAAATTATCATATATATTGGTATATATATATATATAGGGGAAAGCAGAGTAAAACCGGGTACTTTCTTGGATTTGTCTTCTTATAAAAAATCTGAGAATAAAAAAAAGTGTGATGATAGTGAACCTTAAACTTGAACTATGAGAAAACAAGGCCAGTTGCCGAAAAAAAAATTTTTGATTACCAAGAATAACAAGATTTTGTGGAAAAGTCAAAGTACCCGGTTTTGTCCTACCGGTAGGGTAAAACAGGGTACCCATTTAAAAATATTCAAAACACCGTGCAATTACAAAATCTAGATTTATTTTAATCAAAATACAATATAATAATGTATTCTGTTGACAAAAATCACAAATAAATAAGATATCCTCTTGTTCGGGCATTGCTTCCTTATTTAACTTTTTAACTTTACGGATCTCAAAAAGCTTTTTTTTTTGTTCCTTTTTCTAAGTGTTAGTTTTCCAACTGTGACGTCAAAAAATTTCAGAAAATGAGATGTTTATTAAACGTCTAAATGAGGTCACCATGACGTTTATCTAGATACGAAAGTCGACCTATCTTAGATGTGTCGAATAGACGTCGACTATCTATTCTAACTTTACGTTTCTCTCTGGGTCCTCTTTTCATTGCATAAGATGTGATGTTAATTTGCCCCAATACAAGAAAAATAATAAATATGGCGATTATATTATATATTCCGGCATACAAAGTGTCGATCAAAACTAATATATAATATACTCTCTAATATATACAGAATGCGATGCTGCACTTACCAAAATAGATGTTTTATATGGAAAAAGTGCACGACGACTCGATTCATGTCTCGATATCGATTTATTTGAGGTTAAAAACTTTGAACTTCTATTGAAAAGAAAAAAAAATATAGTGTGCACAGGGGTATGGTTTGTTTTAAAATAATGATGGCGCCAATCTACAACTAATAACACAAGTTAACCATAGATGGCAACATTTATTACGAAAAAAACAGGGGTACCCGGTTTTACTCAACTTTCCCCTATATATACCGTTTTATTTAAATTTTGAAAATAACGGTTAAGTAAAATAACACCTAAAGATTTATCAAAAAATTTGTAAAAGTTAATGAGAGATTGCTCGTTATAAAAAAATTTTTTTATACTTTATAAATATATAATATTTATAATAAGTATAACATCAAATATATAAAATTTGTTATTGAATTTTTAGAAAACCAAACGAAAAACAATCATTAATTGTTTTGCTTATGATAGATCGTGATTATGCAAGATATCTATGTTATTCATTTTTTTGATCGCGTCAGGAACTTTCGCTTATGCGGGCGCTCAATTTGGAACGGTGATTACTATGCCAATTTCTGGGTTTCTCGCTGGATCGAGCATAGGTTGGCCCAGCATTTTCTACCTATTCGGTGCATTAACGATTCTCTGGAGTTCAATTTTCTTCTATTTCGGGGCGGACTCACCGGCCGAACATCGTAGTATTTCACAGAAAGAAAGGGAGTACATAGAGAAAAGTTTGAGAATCACAGAAACGAAAGATAAAAATAAAAATGAATCCAAGCAGGTATAAAAAAAGACTCCACTCTTATAATATTATAAATCTCAATAACCCCAGACAGCACAAAACGTCCTCAGGATCATCCTGAATATGTTCAGGACGGTTCAGGACATTCGTAGGATGTTTTAAGATATTATTATAAATATATTTATAAAAATTTAATATGCATACATAATTATTTTTAGTTGTGTCGGCTATTTAATATAATTTAGAAATCTAAAGTATTATAATAAGTATTAATGTTCTATAAATGTCCACTGGATAACCCCTGAATGTCTGTAGGATATATCTGCCCTGTCTATTATATTGGATGTCTTTTGGATTTCCAGAGGACATATACATGTGCAATTAATTGTTAACATTAATTTCATTTAATATTAATAATTGAATTTGATGCGCACATTTTCATATATCCAAAATTATTATTTATTTAATATTTCATGAGAAATGTTACTGTTCGCAACATTCCAAAAACTTTACAAACAATAGTATTCAACCGTTAGTTCGTTTGTTTACCGCTATGCGACACGCGAACTTGTATTTGAGATTTGGTCATGAGAATTATATAAAGCTTGCAAAGAGCAACTGACAGGAAATTACAAATGTAATTATTTTCTATCAGTTCAATTTTTGATGCAATCCCAACATAGGGAATTCAGATATTGAATTGTTTAGAAAATATTACACAACTCAAACCCGGGAGCCAAACCTAAAATATTCATGTACAGCACGAAAGCCTCAAATATTAAAGAACGGTGAACTATTTTTAATATTAGATTTTTAATATTGGCAGTAAATAACAAAACATAATTTTAATTTATATTTAAATTTTAAAATTTGCTCCTTGAAACATACGAAAAATATCCCTAACATATCCTATAAAAATCCTTAGGATGTTCCACAGGATCTCCCTGGATTCTCCAGAGGTTAATATACGGCTATCGTTTACTCTTCCTCAGGACATCCAGAGGAGATCTGAGGATTACAATGGGATATCCTGAGGATATCCTACATGTATGTCCTGGATGCCCTTTGGATGTCCTAAGGACATCCTTGTGCTGTCTGGGACATAAGTGAATTTAAATGCTACATGTATATCTTATTTGCTTTTCTTCCCGATTAATCTCAATATCGTGAAATGAAAAGAAATTTACTAGTTTTACTAGAACCTTTTTTATTATTATTATTACATTGTGATAATTATGTTTGGGATAAATTTTTTTGAGAAGAATAAAAATTTGTGTAATGATTCGTTAATAAACTACACATACAAAAAGCATAATATTAATATAAACACATTTATTTATGACGTGATTCCATGCCTTTTACTAGAAACGTATACCATGGAAGGAGATATTCACCTCGCTGCCTATGTGGGCGCTTATAATAGCCCATTGCAGTCAAAATTGGGGATATTGGACTCTATTGACGAAAATGCCTAGCTACATGAGAGGCGTAATGAAAAATATCGAGGAGGTTAACAATAAAATTTTATAAAACATAGAATCTAAAAGAGAAAAGAAATATCTTTCTTCTAAAGATCATTTGTATTGTTTCACGTATTACAATTTTGCTAATTTTTGAAATTTATTTATCACTATCATACATCACACATTTTAACACATCAATATAATCGAATAAAATACATTTATGTCGAAGGCATAGTAGTTCCGATGCTTGTGAGTTTCTTCACGTTTATGCCAATTCAGCCGAACTTGTTCGAAAAAATTTATCACACTGTGAAACAATCACATGTTTCGAGATCCAAAGGAAAAATTCTTATTCTGCAGCGTTTCTGCAGCATCAGCTGATTTACGTTTTAAAACACTTTGTTCTTGAAAATAATCGCGTTTATCCCATTTATTTATACATAAAGTGGGACAATATCTTTATTAATTACACGGAAATGTCATTATTATAATTAATTAATTAATTAATACATACTTTTTTTTTCCTACAGAGCGGTTTATTCTCGGCGCTGCCATATTTGGTCATGTGGATCTTCAGCTTTCCCATCAGCTGGCTGTCCGATTACGCGCTAGAGAAGGGCATGTCGAGGGGTACGGTCAGAAAGGTTTGCAATAGTGTGGCTCATTGGGGCCCGGCCGTTGCCCTAGCGTGCATGAGCATCGTACCCACCGACGACATTACCTGGGCCATCGTCATCCTTACTGTGGCGGTGGGCCTTAATGCCGGATCCCTATGTGGCTATCAAATCAATCATATTGATCTCAGTCCAAACTTCGCGGGCACGATGATGTCCATCACCAATTGCTTCGCGACCATTACAGCCATTATCGCGCCGCTTATATGCAGTCTGATCGTCCCCGATGAGGTAATTATTCGTTGCGCACTCAAGATATCCGCGAATAGCAAATTTTGTCGTGCATATAAATATGCGCTTTCAGTCTTAAAACTAAGTAAGTGTGATACGCATTTCCGATTCGAAAATCTTTCAGTCATCTACAAATTAATATACAGGATGTCCTAGACCACCCGTACACCTCTTTTCTTTCAAAAACTAAGCACTTTAGAGAAAATAAACGTTTTGAATAAAAATTGTATGATTTTGAGGGAAACATAAGATGGTGTCATTGGTTTGACCAATATATAATAGATTTCCTTTATTTTAATAAATAAGTTTCTATCTTCAAATAGATAAATATTTTTTTACATTAAAATTTTAAATAATGTATTTTAGAAAATTATAATTTTTATTGCATGCAAATAATTTATTTAATATAACAAAATATTTTTGAAAACTAAATATATACAATATTTAAGTTTAAAAAAAAAAAAAAAAAAAATTAAAATTATAGTTTATGATGATGATATTAAAATGTATTTATTTGATTTAAAAAAAATTTTGTTTTCAGTGTATAAAATTAGATGTAAAGAAATTATTAAAATTAAGTAATGGATTTTTTAAATTTAACTTGGTATTTCTGGTGTAAAAGAAATTATATAAAACTGAAACTATATGTGTATGTATAGAGAACATTCGTAGATTCTACTTTTTTATTTATTTTCTTGTTTTTCGATATTTTCTTTACTTTACAATTTATTTATTAATCTTTTATTCTTTGTAAACTCGAACAAGAAGTGAAGAGAGCGTTATTTAAATTCTAAATACATTAAATGCACACATGACTCGCTATTAGGAGATCTTTTACTTTTCAGAGCAATGTGTATCAATGGAATATCGTATTCTGTGTCTCGGCGGCGATCTTCTTTTTGGGTAATCTGATATTCGTGATATGCGGCAAGGGCGAAGTACAATGGTGGAACGATCCTGAGGAAGTTAAAGCTCGACAAAAAAGGAAGGGAGATATATAAAACAAGACATAATATTCATACGTTTTTAAGATTTTTTAAATTTACCACCGGGACTAATGTGTGACATAAATCAGTTTGTAAGTTGGAACTGATTATATTAATCATAAGAAATGATTTATATTAATCCTTGTAAACCACACATATTTCTTGCTCTGTACCTGATCACATATGGGTTAAAATGTCTTGTCGCAGTTTTAATTGTCTCAAAGTTTTTGAAAACAATCTACAAAAATTTATATACAGAATGGGGCATTTATATTGATACAAATCTAAAAAATCTAAAAAATAAAGCAACATAGAAAGAAATGTTTCAGACAAAAGTTTTTCGGTTTTAAGGGAGTCATAAGATGTTGCCATTAATTTGACCTTGGGTGGAGGCGCTTCGGAGATTTCAATGTCAATCTTGTTTTATTTTTTTTACACCAATTGATGTCTTTCATTTTTTAAGCTTAAAATATTAAGGTAACATTATTGCAAAATAAATAATTTTTTGAGATATTTCATAGTTTACATAAAATTATGTCAAAGTAAAGTAATAAAATAAAGTATAAAATATCTCGTAAACTATTAAACTTTTGGCCATCATACCCCTATAATTTTTTATGCAGAATATCGCGAGGAATCGATTTATGTAAAAAAATTTGAGTATTTCCATTTAAAAAAACAAAATTGACATTGAAATCTCCGAAGCGTCTCCACCCAAGCTCAAACTATTGGCACCATCTTATAACCCCTTTAGAACCGAACAACTTTTGTCTGAAACATTTCTTTTTATCTTGCTTTATTTTTTAGATTTTAGTCTAGTGTCTCAATATAAATACCCCATCCTGTATATATTCCTTGATACATCTGTAAAAAATGATTATGTGTACAACAAAAGTTAAAAAATAAATTTAAACATTATTTTGATACTTAATTAATACTTACACAGGATATTCTATTGTCAAAATATCAATAATGTTAAAATGATCCATGTGTGATCTGTAAGGATTAGACTTGACTTTAACTTTAAATACGAATCATCTGACATCTCAGAATTGCGATTACAAAGTCGTCATTATAAGCGTTGCTATATACATACATATTTTATTATTCCATCATGAAGTGTGATGATGATCTTTCGACTCTTTGTACTGACGCGCTCGTTATCTACTTTGTGCATTTGATAACGCTATAATCGTTAGTCAAAACTTTGAGATTAAAATAGATTTTTGATTACGTCGTATATTATATAACAATGAATTTTTATTTTCTATTTAGGTCTGTTTCCTAGATACCGCTATATGTAATTTCAAACATTGTAAATCCACTTGTCACATGCACATTAAACAAGATAAATGCTTCTTCAAATCGGATAAAATTTTTTAGATTACAATGAAAAAAATTTGTTGCAGAAGAAAAATGTCTACAAATTTTTTCACGAAACAGATATATCTATGTATTTATTATATAAGAATGTTTGTCATAAAATACAAATTTTGAGACCTCTCTATTTATAATATTATACATAATTAAAAACAATAAAAATAGCGGGCCTATAGAGCAATTAGCAATCTATGTGATAATACCTCGTAAAATTAAAATAGCGTGACATAAACTTATGAGTTGACGAAGAACTAGCGATATAATAATTTAGAAATCGTGATTAACATAAAGTATAATAAAAAATACATAATAAATAATAAACTATGAATTAAATACAAAGATGTTGACCAAGTAAAAAGCGCAAATGTTTCAATCCTAGACTGAACTCTCTTCAGTGTTATACAATGATATGAAATAAGTACGATCGATAATCAAAAAGTAATGTTAAAGTAATTTTAAAATAATAGACATAAGGGATAACTATAATAATTTATCTTTGTTTCAATTATTTAAATTTTCTTGACCATATTGACCATGTTTCTTTATCTCGCGTTTTTCACGATTAATAGATATATAACGATAATAGATACAATATGTTAGCTTCGCTTCGGATACTTATAAACGCAAATTCTTATCTAATAAAATACATACACCATACTTGCGAATCGCAAACGTTCGCATTAAATGCGTTATCTTTGTAGGACGAAAGACAAGAAATGATCATTTATCGACGATCTATTCCGATATTCACTTCTCGTATAAATAAAAGAGCGTAATTAGGGCACAGTCGTAAGTGTTATTAAATCTTAAATTATCTTGCTCTCAACGAATCTTGAATTATTTAAAAAAAGAGAAACGCATTTACCTCTAGATAATTCATATTGAGCGAATTCTTTAATTCTTCGATGTATACAGATTTTTATTAGGATTTTCGTGTTGAAATGTTCTAAGAAATCTGCCATTAAGGGGAAATATGGTAGTTTTAGGACACCCTTTATATTGTACAACATGCCAACATATACATATAGTACCATAATATGCAACCAAGTTATATCTTGTAAATAAAGAAGATTCTTTCTCTTTTGGAAAACATATCTTCTTCTTCTTTCTGTTTTATAATGTTCTCTGTGTATTATGATCATTAATTTAATTTTATAATCATTAATATAATTTGTAATTTAAAGCAATCAGTATAATTGATTCCCTCAATTATACAATAATTGTATAATAATTAAATATTAATTTAAATTAATGTTAATATAAGTTAATTGTTAATATATGTCCAAGAAAAGAAGAAACCAAGAAGAGACCATCACGCAAATGTATAATTAATAATACAAATTAATTACATCCTGTTATATCGTAGTGATTCCAATGCTCGAGGATAATCCAACAGCGTGTTGTATGAACAGTGTCATTCAAGCGTGCGTTCGAGCACGCAAAAGAGAGTGGGAGAATCCGTTTTTGATGATGCAGTATAAAACTACGTGGGTACGATCGATGGATCGTAGTCGTTTCTGTAATTTGCCCCCGTTTCTGCTCCTCGACGAGAGATTCACCGCAATGGCGTCGTCTGTACGAAAGAAAAGGGTCTCCATCATTTCCCTCTCGGAGAAGATGAAGAATTCACCGAAAAAACCTAAAGGTGATTTTTGTCACATACATATAATTAATAGTATATTTACACGTTAATCAATAGTATATATTTAAACTACAAAAATTATATATATTTTATGGAAAAAGTAAAAAAAAAAAAATGTTTCGCGAATAAATTTATAAAAAAAAAAAAAAAAAAAAAAAAAGATTTTAATGGAACTCAGAGTTATGTGAAATTCATCGATACTTGTCTAATTAAAGATATTTTTCACGAAAGAATTTTTTATACAAAACATTACTTTACATAAAATAATAGGAATTGTTATTGTTAAAATATAGAGAGTATAAGTCGCGATTTTAAATTTAATTGCATTTATTGGGGATAAAGTTTTCCTTGAGAAAAATGTGAAAGCACACAAATAATTCTCGAATTATAAAACGATAATAGAAATTCCAATTATATTTCTATTTAATTTCAAATAGACTTAAATGTAACTCTAATTTGAGTATTAGTTACAAAGATTTGTAATATTAGATATTACAATAATGAAGATTGCAGTAAACGTTAGCTTTTCCCTCGATATTTTCGGAAAAATCAACTATATATATACATATATATAAATCTGTTATTATAATTAAAGTCGCAAGTTGTGAGACATTCTGTATAATAAATCACCCACGACATCGCGAGATTTACAATAAAATGATTAAAAAGATTCAATTGGTCTTTATCCATAATTTTTTTTTAACTATATATAAATACTAGATTCAAAAATCCTTATAAAATATAGAAGTATGAAAATAGCATATATATAAATAATACAGTAAATAAAAAAATATATAACGTTTAAAACTTTTAAATGTTTTATTTAAAAAGAGACTTTTTAAAAAACAGATTTAAATAAATCTTTTGTTTTCCTCATGTTATATGGATATTATCAACAATATCGATATAATTTATTTTGTCCGATTATCTTCACAAATATGAAGCAGATTATTGGATAATAACCGAGTCTACGATAACGATAATAGAGTTAGATAGAGATAAAGAGATTATTGAGAGATAAAGCCCACGATCTTTATTCGATAGACAAATTGCAAATAATATTCGATTACGGAATGATTATCGTGGATTATGTTAATGCGAAATGCATCCTTGTATTAACATTGAACTACTTGCCTTATCGAGACGTCATTCATTAATATACAAAAAGTTTTAATATTCGTTTAATATACTTGATTATTTATTAATTTCTTTACGATACAAATATTTTGTACGATATTGGCACTTCAGATTTTTATAACAAATTATATTAAAAAACGTTATCGAAATATCTTTAACGATTGGTATAAAGGGCATAACAAGTGATAAGAAAAGCAAACTTAGGTATTGACTATTGATTCGGGATATTAAATAATGTTAATGAAACTTAACGATAATAATACAGTAACAGCACCGTTGTCTTCCTTTGATAAGCGCATCTCTTTTTCGACTTATTACAAAACTTAAAAAAATATTTATCTTCATCTTTTTTGTATTATATGTTGTATTGTATAATTATAATTCTTCAGATTATCATTTTTATTTCCTTCTCTTTAATTCACCCTTTATCAGCTTTCTTGTAATCCTTATTTCAAAACAAACCTGAAGATATATTTCGCAAATGAAAGTAGTATATTATGTAATTGTTGATTAGAATCAATTGACATCCCGCGCATTCTTGGATTAAACCGCGGAATAAAGTAATAAAAGAATCGTCGGATAAATACGATTACTAAGATTTTATCGATCGCGTTCGCATACCAGTGATGCGTCTGACGTAATGGGTAATTGTTGCTGGATTCCAAATACAAATACCGAGCGTGCGATCTCACTGACGCAGCGCGATCTTCACGACAATGACATATAATTTATATTCGATCCCGCGTTTATACGTGACGTTCGTGTAAACATAATCGCCGCATTGACGATGAACCAATCATTATAAAAATCAAGAAAGAAATTACAATGAGTGAGAATTATAAATCTTATTTGTATATGTACTCTTTTTTAATTAATTAAAAATTTTAAGAAATTGAAAAATTTTTACGCGTTTTTAGATTCAATATTATTTTATGTTAAAAATATAATATATTAAGAAAAGAAAAGCAAGAAAAGAAAAAAGAGGAAACATTTTTTTTTTTTTTTTAATGAAACGTATAATGGATTTTCAAGCGTCACGTACGAAAAAAACTATTATATATAGGGTGTCCGATAATTTTTGATGAAGTGTGAAGGTAGATTCGGTCAAACCGAAAAGAAAAGTCCTGTACCATTTTTTTGTATAACGCTTAATAAAGGAGTTATTATTGAATAAAGTCTGGCCAATCAGCGCCGACCTTTAACCGGGCGCACGTCGGTGAGCCGCGCGCCTGATTGGCCAGACTTTACTCAATAATAACTTCTTTATTAAGCATTATAAAAAAAAATGGTTTAAAACTTTTCGATTCAATTTGAGCCAATCTACCTTCATACTTCGGGTGTATCAAAAATTATTGGACACCCTATATATACATATATTATATGTTATATAAAAATATTATTTAGTCAATAAATTAATAATTTATAAATACTTTTTACTAAAAATGAATGTCTTTTTTGTTCGCTTTCGTTTAAGTAATAAAAATATATAATTATTATACAATATTATTTAAAAAATATTATAAAATAAATTATATTATATTAGTTAAAAATATATAATTATTAAAAATATTATATAAATTAAATATATATTGAAATAATTATTGAAATAATATTAATGTAATATTAAATAAATTATATTATTAAAAAATATAATAATTAAAAATATATTGTACTATATTAAATAAAATATATAATTAATTACGTATCATAATATTAACATTAATCTTCTCTCTCGCAGCACGATACGGATGCAGACACACCCAGGTATTGCTCATGTGTTTGGGCTTCTTTTGCTGCTACGCCGTCCGGGTGACGACCTCGGTGACTCTGGAAGCAATGACCGATGCGGCCAGCGCTAATCCCAATTTCGAGGTGTGTATATAATAATAATGATTATCTTTCGCGCGGGTTCTAAACATCATATGGATCCCTCTCCTGCCGAAGGAGTTTGACTGGAGCAAATCGGTCAAGTCCATAATCCTCAGTTCCTTCTTCTGGGGCTACACCTGCACGCAAATACCCGCCAGCATCCTCGCCCAGCGATGGAGCGCCCAGAGACTGTTCTCGGCAACTATAATCATCTCTGGCCTGCTGACCCTCAGCAGCCCGTTCGCCGCTCATTATAGTGGCTGGCAGGCGGTGATCGCCGCCAGGATGATCTGCGGCCTGGCCCAGGGTGCTGCTCTACCGTCTCTTCATACCCTATTGTCCAAGTGGTCGCCACCCGAGGAGCGCGGTAGACTCGGTCAGTGACTTTCTTATTTGATAAATGTGCGTGACAAATGTGTACTTTCATCCTAATCCGAGTATATATAAATATTGTCAAATCTCACATTTTTCACATTTAATAAAATATAACAGACATTGGAAATTTCGCAGACTGATATTTTAGAAAATTTCTGTTATATTTTTCTAATGATTCTGGATTGCTTTATGCTAAGATTTTTCAAAATCAATGACTCTTAATTTTTTATTTTCAATCTCAATTGGTGATCCATTTCTTTCGAATCGATTCAACATTTGTTAGTCGGTTATATGACATAAAGGTAGTAATAATTTTTGGCTGACAACGATATTGCTATTTAATTGACAAGCACGTTTGACGCTGATAAAAAATTCTTATCAAAATTATATAGTCTGGCGATGTCGAATAAATTAAGCACGTCGAGATTGTCGTTCGGTATGCAAAAACCTCGCCAATGATCCTTTCTTCGTAATAAATATCGCGTAAAGATATATTTCTGTAACTCAAGTAAATTATACATATACAAGTTTCCCGATTCTCTTTTCCCTAATTTTTTCCATCAATCCTCGACATTTCTCAGATTTTTCAAGACAGCGATCATCTTGCAAATTTTATAAAAAGAAATATACTCGAAGTTTACGTAAGAGCTTTAAAGAAAAAATTTAAAATTTATTTTGAGAGATTTTCTAAAAATGAAAATTTTGTTTAATGGAATAGATATATTTTGTCAATTTTTATTTTTTTACTTAAATAAATATATATTTTGTTTTCAAAAATATTTTATATTAAATAAGTTATTTGTATGTAAAAGAAAAAAATATTTATTCGAAGATAAAAAATTATTTATTAAAATAAAGAAAATCTGTATTTTTTTGAAACAAGCCGTCGAAAATTAAAAAATATTTTTTTAAAGGAAGTAATTTGGTATAAGGATAAAAAAAACAAATTTTTTTTTTATATCCAAATAAAAACATACTTCGCTTTCGTTTTATACTTCATTAATTCAAATATATTATGCTTAATTAAAATTACTAATTCCTTTGCAAGTATTTAAATAAATTTTCTTTTAATAAAAAAAAAAATTTTGTATGTAGTAGATTTTTTTTTCAGTGTACTTATAATATCTTTTCCATACCTTTTCAGCAACATTCGTTTATTCCGGTGGCTGGATCGGAAATGTAGTATGTTTGCTGAGTACCGGCTTTCTCGCGGCATCACCGATTGGCTGGCCCAGCTGTTTTTACGTTTGGGGAAGTCTCAGCATGCTGTGTGGCATCGGTTTCTACATATTTGGGAAGGATTCACCCTCTGAACATCCCAGCATACCTTTCGACGAAAAGGAGTATATCGAGATGAGCCTGGGAATAACAGAGATCGATGAGGTAACACATTCCTTCAATATACTATATTTAAAAAAATGAAATGAATTTACGTCAATTAAATTTGTCACACACTTTGAGGATCAATTTAAACTTATTGATTTTAAATTTGAGAAACATCAATTGGTGTAAAGAAAATAAAACAAGATTGACATTGAAATCTCCGAAGCGCCTCCACCCAAGCTCAAACTAATGGCACCATCTTATAATCCCCTTAGAACCGTACAACTTTTGTCTGAAACATTTCTTTCTATCTTGCTTTATTTTTTAGATATTGAGGTGTCTCAATATAAATGCCCCACCCTGTATATCTATATATTTGTGAATAGATTTACATAAATAAAAAAATACTAAAAATATTAGATTTGATTTAAAGGGAAGCAGAGGATCTTAATTCTCTTTTTAAATTAAAATTTTCGAGTTTAAGAGAATTTTGCGATTGCGAAATGAATTTTCTTTTCTATACTTTTTTTTTATTTATAGAAACTTTCCATTCCGTGGATATCCATATTAAAAAGTCCACCGGTTTGGGCATTATTGGCGACGCAATGCGCGCAATCCTGGGGATTCTGGATGCTGCTAACGAAAATCCCGTCCTATATGGCTTCGATCATGTGTTTCGACATCAAGAAAGTAAGTTTCTTGTAATCTCGGATAGAATTTAAACCCTAGTCTTCCGCTATGCTTTCGCAAAATTTTGAAAAAAGTTTGGACCTTGGAATTCGATCAGGTAGCGCGCGTGTTACGACTGTGAAAATCGCGTACGGTGCGTGTGGAATATTAATTAATAGTTCAATGCGTATGTCGACGATAGACGAATGATTAATATGCTCGTATCAATTCGAGGCTCTGGTCGGTGGATCATCACGGACATCGTGTACATTAGTTTCAATGCCATTGTCAATAAGCGAAAGCCAATGATAACCCGCAAGAAATTAATGAAAGATAAAATTTAAGAAATTTTTTAGGTATATATAATTATACTTTTATATAAGTTATATTTTATGTAAATATATCTTTATGTAAAAGATAAATTTCATGAAATAATATTTTCCATTTTTTCTTCGATATTGCAAAAAAATCCTCTCCTGCTGTTAGAAAAAAATTCGATTAAATTTGAATAATATAATTTCGATTAATATTCTGCATTCTTCTCTGTCCATGTACGCAGAACGGTTTGATGACCGCGTTACCGTATTTGACGGCATGGATCGTTAGTTTCCCGATCAGTTACATGTCCGATTTCTGCATCCGGAAGAACATCGTGACGACGCAAATGTCGCGGAAGATCTGCAACACGATCGGCCAGTGGACGCCAGCGATCGCGCTGATCGGACTGGGTTACACGAGACAGGACCAGCCGGAATTAGCTGTCAGCATCCTCGTCATAGCCGTGTCCAGCAATATCGCCGCTTTCTGCGGTCACAACGTTAATCATATGGATCTCAGCCCGAACTTTGCCGGCACGCTTATGGGATTAACGAATACCATTGCGTCCATTTGCAGCATCCTCGCGCCACTGATCGTCGGCGTGATCGTCGAGAAACCGGTTTGTAAAATCTCTTATTCGTATTTTCACTTTTACAATTATAAATACAAAAAATTTAAAAAAATTGATAAATTTAAAAAAGATCAAACAACATTGAACGGATGAACTCTTCGAGATTTAAACGTTGTAAATTTATCCTCTTTTTCCTTAGAATTTATTATAGCTTACTCTAAAGATTTATAACTATATATATAAAAATAAATTGTATGATTACATTTTCACTCGATATTCTATATATATTTCTATATTTTGTTATATTACTTCTAAAGTCATATTGAATCGAGATATATAAATGGAAACATGAAAAATATTTTGACGATATTATTCCGAATAGCTTCTTTTATATATAATGTTTTATTATTTATATATTAAAAATAAGTCCTATTAAATATTTTCGATTCCATTGTTTGTTGCACTTTAATACATTCTGCTTCATGAAATCAAAACGAAATTAATCAATTTTTTCTCCTGTTTAGACGAATATTTTGCAATGGCAAACCGTGTTCCTCCTATCGGCTGGGATATACATAATGGGCAATCTAATGTTTATCATATTCGGCACCAGCGAGGTGCAAAAGTGGAATGACGAGATTAAAAGTAGGCGAGATAGCATCGTGCATAAAATATCGATGACACTGGTGACTGTGGCGACGATACAGAAGAAAGACATTGAAAAGATTCCATGACAATCAAAATAGAAAAGCGTGAAATTCCATGTGACACTTGTTTCCCTTTTTATTTTTTAAACTGTGTTCATTTTAGATGTGCGGATATGTGGTTTGCATGCCAACTTTTAAATGACTTGGAGCATGATATCATCTTAAAAACATGCACACGAGACTGTCCATTATATCTACTAAAGATATTGATTAGAGGCTGCATGTAAATTGCATTGATCCCAAATATGCAAATATATATAAAATGCATAAAGAGAATGTTGATCGAGTCAAATGTATATATATGTACAGGAAGTTCTGCGATTAAATTCGAATAGACTTTGCAACAAAAATGTTGCGATTCAATTTGAATAAAATTTAGAACTTAGTTTAATTTAATTTAAATAAATTTAAATTAATTTAAATTAAATATCTAATATCGGCGAATTTAATCTCAAAACTAACATCACAATTGAAAAATTTGTAAGACTATATAATATATAAAGTCTTTTTAAATTCTCATATAAAAACAATAGATATTTAATCTATTTGGAACAATCATTAATAAAAACATTTCTAGAATTGCAAAACTACTTATATATTAAATCTCAAACTATCTCAGTCTTGTTTCGAATGATTCTTCAATGTATTGATTCGAATAGCATGCGCGATAAATATTGCACCGATAACCGTTGCCAATAACGTGACGTAAGTGACATACGTCGAGAGAGATGAATCTCCAACCGGTATCGGCCACACGTACGCACGATCATTCAACATACGATACGGAATTTCACGCCATTTGATTGCTAGACTAACGCACGGCTCGCATAGATCCGTCTTGGACACTCTATGATCTTTGAGCCTCTCCCGGCATCCCAGAAACAGCTTCGGCTCAGGCACAATTGCGTCGATGTAGCCACCCGTCTCACGAGCGTATCGATAACGCTGATGAAGTGGGATAACTAAACTGGACGATGATAAACTTACGGATGTGCAAGCTGTCACGTTTTGCCGACCAGCCTTCTCGGCGAATAGCTCGACGTCAGTCTCACCTACAGAACAGATTGTACTCTGCAATATTATCAATTAGTATTATTAATTAATTAGGCCTTCAAATAGCAAAAAAGTCTCTAATTTTTTAAGTGTAAATAAAAAAATATGTACAAATATAAAAAAATAATTATTGAATCAATATAACTCTAATATATATTGTTTTCACAAAATTTACAATAATCAGAAAATGTTGATATATGTTTCATTTTGTATTTTCAATATAATCCTAAAATTCATTATTTAGGGGATATCAAACAATGCACAGTAATTTTAAATTGATATAAATAAAATAAATATGTCAAGAAAATAGAAAACTGCAATTTTTTTTCAAATTATATCAATTATTTAGTGTGATTAAAACACGTACCGTGCCTTTTCTTCTCAATTCTGCTACTTCGTCCACATTGATATACAATTCCGATGGTAATTCCATGTAAATGGCAGCTTGACAATTGTCATTGGTAAGATTCTTGAAATACGTGCGATAAATAAATGTTCTGTAAATGATAGAAAAATATGAGAGTTCTACGAGAAAGAGCATTGTTTACTCGTAATATATGAAATCCTAACCTATGACATTTCTAACCTATGAAATCCGCTTCCTTCCACATCGAACTCGATTTCGGCCTCGATTCCTCCGCAAATCTGCGCACATCGCGTCCATAGAATCAATGTCGCGACAATTCGCGAGAAATTTAATTCAGGAAGGCGTACTATCATTTTTACACGTCTGGATCACCGCCGATAACACGACTTCGACGCAATATAAATACAGTACTCTTTTTTTTCTGTTTCGGCATCATTGGTCGGTATCTTTGATCATCCGCCATATTGGGCGCGTTCAGCAGAGAAAACCGCTTAGTAGCAATCAAACGTGATTGGCTCTTACTTTTAGAACCAACAAATCAACGTCGAGTCTTGACAAGACAATAACTGAGCGCTTTCTCTGCCGAACGCGCCCATTGGGTTCAGGAGACACAACCATTGAGTAGCAATCGAACGTGATTGGTTCTTACTTCTAGAACCAACAAATCAACGTCGAGTGTTGACAAGATGATGCTCAACAGTTGTGTTTTCTGAACGCGCCTATTGTTAATTATGTGCGGCGCTTCGTTTGAATAATTGAAATCGGTTGACGACTATTGTGAAGCTATATATGATATGATATATGATATATGATGATATATTTATGTAAGTGTTTTTTATTATCTTAAATTATTTGTAAAGTACTGAAAAAAGTATCTATATAAATCAAAATATTAAAATATCTTTATTACATATATGTATATATATTATTAATTATCTTTATATTATAATAGTATTATATATATTATTAAATTTTTTATTAATATTATTGTTAAATATAAGTAAAATTATAAAAATTGTGTTCTATTTAACAACCAAAAGTAAAAATAAAACATTTTAACATAATAAATAAAATAAAAATATATATTTTATTTAGTTAAATAAAATATAAATGTCAATAAATTTTACGTACTTTTATAAGTACAAATGTAAATACTATTATTTTTTTTTAATCTAAACTTTTATTTTTCAAAATTAAAATATATAAAATATAAAATTGTTGTATATATTTTTTGATATCCAGATTAACGAATAAAATTGTTTACTTGGTAAAAATTAAATATAAAATTTAACTTTAGAATGTTATGCGCGATTCGCGTATGCGCGAGAACATTTACCTGGAAATTTCAGGTAGTGAAACTATTGTCCTTATTTATATTGTGGCAAGAGTCTAAGTAGAAAAGAGACAAAAGTCACACAATACTCTCTTTGTCATCCCATACGTTTACGCTTATATAGGAATGGTTGCAGTATGTATAGAGTTCAGTAGAACTGATCAATAACTATATATGTCGAGATCTCTAGAAGTAGCCTGAGATAACATGCAATCTTGTCAAATAAACGGTCGAATGACGAATGTACGTTTAATCTGACTATAAATTATCTCTCCGAGATATTACTTATTACATAATCCCCTTATATGAATCTTCTTTATTAAATGCATCAAGGACAAAGTATACTGACGCATTTATTATGATTTATCAGATTAAAAGAGTCCATTTGCCAAGATTTATTATAAAATCACCGTGTATAATAAATGAAATTTTTCATACATTAGCGATATAAACATTGTTTGTGGGCGCGTAATAACGTGTCGATGTATGAAATTATGTAATTTTTCCAACAAGCCATAATGAAAAATGATGAAAATAAACAAGGGGATTCATTAATTTATTTTCTTGTTTGTCTTGCTAACGAGATCAACAGTTTCTTCTGTAATCATATCGGTATCCCTACGCGATTTAGCGGTATCTCTACACTGGATATAATCTGCAGACAATGTGTATTTACTAATATTTTTTTTGTATTTTAAAATATTATTTTGATGTATACACCTATCAAGATCGTATAAGAATTGTAATGCGGCCAAGGGATATTCGGCAATGCGAAAATTCAAAAAAATCTGAAACTTTGCATAATTATAGAATAATAGGTCCTAATAACAAAACGATTTTTTGTTGGTGTTAAAAAACGGTTTTAGGGGTGAAAATAACATCTTAAAAAAATCGGTTTTTTCATTCCGAAGCGAATATCATCGAAACGAAAAAAAATATGAAAAAATTCTTTAAACAAAAAGTTTTATAGTTTCAAATATACTTTACAATGGTAGTTATCTGGATTTTTCAAAAATGGTCAAATTTTTCAAAATCTACAAGACATGTATCAGACCGTCATGGCATAGAGACAAGAGAGGACACTTCTAAAATTAAAAATATGCTAAGAGTAGCCAAAATGAAAACCCTAAAAATCATATTGGCCAAGACCAGAAAAGATCGCGTGAGAAACACCGATATTAGAGAACAGTGCGGTATTCAGGATATAGGGAGATGGGGAAGACAGAGAAGAAGACAATGGTACGACGTGAAAAGAATGGCAGATAACAACCGTCTTTCTATCGCACTAGAAGGGAAATCAGACACCCGACCACCAGGAAGACCGCCGAAAAGATGGAGGGATAGTTGGCAATCAACCTCGAAAGAACATCTAAAAACATTATAAATTTCTTGGATAAGATTAATAATAATAGTAGTACTATATATAAAGTAGTAGTAGTAGTATATATAAAGTAGTAGTATATATAAAGTAGTAGTGGTAGTAGTGGTAGTAGTAGTAGTAGTAGCAGCAGCAGCAGCAGCAGCAGCAGCAGCAGCAGCAGCAGCAGCAGCAGCAGTAGTAGTAGTAGTAGTAGTAGTAGTAGTAGTAGTAGTAGTAGTAGTAGTAGTAGTAGTAGTAGTAGTAGTAGTAGTAGTAGTAGTAGTAGTAGTAGTAGTAGTAGTAGTAGTAGTAATCGAAATAATGATAATAATTTTGTGACTAAAGACGAACAATAATTAAAAACGATAATTAGCATTGCCCCAATTTACAGCTGTTTTCAAAAAGTTCAAAAAAGCTACGCTAATATCATAAATTAATTGACGATGCATTCTTCGTTGCTGTCAACAAAATTTCAATCTCGAGCTATACATCGGTTACACTCTTAATACTCGAAATAAACTTTAATTTCGTACATCGAATACACGCATTCTCGATCTCTATCTCTGGCCCTTCGAACAAGGTACAATGTTTACATAGACTGATACTTGTTCTCGTTTAATTACTTAATTATTCAAATTTATAGTTTTATCGTGCCTAGTATATATGTATTAATGTGATGACGTAATCAAAAGAAATCAATTTAAAAAAGAAAATATTTTATGTATTCAGTTTGGTAATAATTACTTTGCATTCTTGTTAATAAGAAGATAATATATGTATTCTTTGTATTATTATTTATCAAGTAGAAACTAACATGTTCGTTTTTAGCTTATCGCTTACAGTTTAACATATCAATATATGTGTCAGCAGTAGCACAATATATAAATACACAGTAATATGCGCAACAGAAAGAAATGTTACATAGTTAAGCCTTCTGCACACTTTCCGCGTACTTATTTACACATACTTTCTTGCTAAATAAAAGCATTAGATAATAATTATTTCTCTTGAACAAGTGAAATAATCTGTATTGTTTTCAACTACTATGTAAGTACCAAATTTGACATATATATATTAATTAATATATTTATTTTATATTTATCTAAAGACTGTATTGAACATACATAAGCGTACTTTTTAGAAAATAAAATAAAAGCGGTTTTTTTTGTACATGCTTACACATACAGATATATATTTTAAAATTGTAATATATTCGTAGAAGAGATACTAAGAAAATGACGGAAATCTTTGAAATTTTATGCGTCATTATTCTTTTTCTTTGCGCAATCTATTATTATTACACATTCAAATTCGATTTTTGGAAAAAGCGCAAAGTAGTTGGACCCAAACCCGTGCTATTTTTTGGCACGATAAAAGATGTCATATTACGAAGAACATCATTTACGGAATATTATAAATCGATATACATGGCGTATAAAGATGCACCGTTGGTTGGAATTTTCAATCAAACGATGCCAGTTTTAATGATAAATGATTTTTCATTGATTAAAGAAGTTATGACGAACGTGGGAGTATTTTCATGGCGAGGTATTAAGTACTCCAAGAAGGTATAACTACTTGAGTTACTTTAAATTCTTTTCTACGCAGTTATTATTTTTTCATATTTATTATTTTTAAATAATTATTAATGTCAAGTCTAGGCAATTTGATGAATGATACACGTATATAAAATTTATCAATAGTTTTGGATAACTACGATTTTCGATCACAAAGTAAAACAATCGGTGTATAAAATAATTAGCTTCCCATTATAAAATAAATATCTTAATCGTTTAAAAGACTATGTGAAAGAACAATTTACTTCTCCGAACGTTACTACTTTTCCTGACATTATAATATTATTTCTTTAAATAAATAGTTCTTGAGTATACTATTATTTGCAATTGGTTTTCTGATAAAAAAAGAAAGCAAGATTTTTTTTAAACTACTATAAGATATTTATAATTATTTCTGCAGGCTGAACCCATAAGTCATAATCTTTTTTTCATGAATGGAGAAGTTCCATTACAATTAAGAACAAGATTATCACCAGTTTTCGCACCCAGTAAACTTAAGAACATATTTCCTTTGTTATTACAACGTTCGGAGATTTTCAATAACTGGTTGGATACGCTGTTATCGCAAAATGAAGAAGTAGATTGTAAAAAAATTATTACGAGACTCGTTGTTGACTATACTACTACTTGTATGTTTGGTTATGACATAACTAATATTGAAGATTTGGACAGCGAAATTATACAGTATATAAAAAAGTACACCGACATGACTACATTGAAAAATATGTTCAAGATGTTGCTACCGAATTTTGTGATATATAACAAAATATATGATTTAATCGGCTATTATCTATTTGATAATAGGGAATTAACAGAACATTTTAAGCGCTTTGTGAAAAACATCGTGGATCACAGAAAGAAACATGACATCTTCAAACACGATATTGCCAATATATTTATAGAACTTAAACAAAAAAAGTTCATGGAAAAAACCGGTATGTAAAAATCTTTTTTACATTTTCTCATGTTTTTAAAGTTGCCTTTTCTACTAAACAGTGTGCCGATAGTCAATGCCTTTTGTTACTTTAAACATATTTAAATAAAAAAATTATACCATTTCGTTGTATGTAATTACTTTAAATAATTTTAAAAATATTTCCTTAGATTCTTAGATGCTTATTTTAAACAGAAATAAATAGATAAGATAAATTTGTTATCAGTCTTTATTTAACATAGATACATTTATTTTAAAAGAAATATATTTAGATTTTTTTGTATCATTTTAGAATTTGTATAAACACTAAATGCTCAATTTAATTTTAAATTAAATAATTAATATATAATTATTTCAAATTTCTATATAGAATTTACAGATGATTTCTTTGTTGCGCAAATGATGACGCTTTTCATAGCCGGATATGAATCGTCTACTGCAACAATATCTAATACACTGTATGAGCTAGCTTTAAATCACAATATTCAGAATAGACTTCGTAAAGAAATAAGAAATTTATTCACAAAGAATAATGGAGAATTAACGTTCGAAAATATAATGACAATGCCTTATCTAGACGCAGTATATAAAGGTAAAAAAATATTCGTTTATTGCAGATATGTTTAAAACAAAAACAAAAAAGAATTTTTGTTATTTTTGAATAGACCTTGAAAATAGAAACAAATTATGCAGAATATTATTTTTTAGTTTGTTGCAAATAATCTTCTCTTCAATAGAATATGGAGAAAAATATTTTATATTATGAATAAAAAAGATTTAAAATTAAAATACAAAAAATATAGCAGAAGCTTTTTTAAGTTATATCTGAAGTTAAAAATTATATAATAATATAATTATATAAAAAATATAATTATAAATTTAAATATAAAAAAATATTTACAGAAACTCTGCGAAAATATCCGGTAGGAGACGCAATAAGGAGACAAAGCTCAACAGCTTACACTTTCAAAAATTCCGAAGTAACTATCCCAAAGGATCAACTAGTTATTATACCTATTTATGGTATTCATTTCAATTCAAAAATATATCCTAAACCAGAAATTTACGATCCTGAAAGATTCATCGGTGAAGAAGCACCATCTAGACAGGCGATGCATTTTATACCTTTCGGTCACGGTCCAAGAAATTGCATTGGTATGCAAAATCATATCACATGTTTAATTATTTTACAAGAAATAAAATATTACAAATATAAAATAATAATTTATGTATCTCTAGACATAAATATAATAATTTTAGATTATACATAACTTAATTGTAATATTATAAAAATGTCCTATATTAATATGTTTTTGAAGTTCTAGCTTTTATAATCTTGTTAAATTGTAATATAAAAGTGATTCCTCACTTGTCAATTTCTCATATTTCAAAATTAATATAAATATATTATTTTATTATTATATAACCAATATAATAATAAAATAATCGTATATAATAACCTTATATAAATTTTTATTACTATTATTATTATTATTAATATTTTGCAGGTGAACGGTTTGGCATACTGCAAGTTAAAATGGGTCTTATTAATATTGTGCGAAATTACAAAATCGATCTTTGCGAAAAAACACATGAAAAAATATGCAAGACCAAATCATTCCTTCATCAGCTAGAACACATATACTTGAAAATATCCAAAATCGATTAAGATCTTATGCTTACGCATAGTCTTCATAACTAGAAATTAACATGAATTTTCCGTAAATCTGCCATAGATTCTCCACGAGATTAAGCAGCATGCGAATTAGCCACAGATAACGTATATGGATATAGTAAAATATTGAGCAGAAGATATACCGAACACAGAAACACATTATTACAATCTAAAGATTTACAAACTATTACTACATAATAATCTATTACTTATTGTTAGCACAAAGCCGACAGTTTTTATTTAAATAACTTTACCAAACATGCTTTATCTTTAGATTCTGATGCAAAAAATTGCGTTTTTTGAAGTATGATGCATTGAAGAATCTTTTAAATACTCTTAAATACTATTATAATAGTATTTTAAAGAAACAAACCACTATATTTGCAACAAGTTTTAAAAAGTTTGATAAAAATTTATAAAACGTCATATTTCATCAACCACTATTTTATCACCACTTAAGTATGTTGTAAGGCAGATTCTTCTGACAATTAAATATGGGTGGTCACTTGGGAACACCAAATACCAATTTTTAATAACAAAAATATGTCAAAATATAATTAATTTAAAAATATTGTATATTTAAATTGAGTAAAATAAATATTGGAATAGATAGCGCTGGAAAGTACTAATATTCAAATACCGTTAGCACTATTTCTTTTTTTTTCTGATTTAAATCTTATCAATATCGATATTTCTTTTTAATAACACGCTTCAATTATTGTAATGATAAAATCTACTATATCTATATAGTCGTCTCGAAATTTTCAAATCCTATATTTCTGCAATAATTGGAAATTATACTATCGCTAACAGTCATACCATGTTGTCATACACCAGTTCTCGTTCGATCACTGAAGTTAAGTAACATTGGGCATGGTTAGTATTTATGTTAGATGGGTGACCGTTTGGGAACACCATGTACCGTTGGCACTATTTCTTTTGTTGTTAATTTTAATTGCTAATCTTATATTATTAATATTTCTTTTAAAATATATGCTTAAACTATTGTGATGATAAAAATCTATTTTTTTATAGTTATTTCGAAATTCACAATTCAAGCGACGCGATAGCGAAATAGCGATGCGATGCCAAATATATAAAAATACTCTTCCTGTCTCCCCTCTCCGCCCTTCCCTACTTCTCTCTTCTCCTCTCTTCCCCTCACCGTCTTCTATTCACTTCTCCACCCCTCCTTACCCGCCCCCCGCACCTCTATCCTCCTCTCCTCTTCCTTTCCCCTCTCTCTCGCTCTTTCTCTCTTCCGCTCCCCCCCCC
Source organism: Polyergus mexicanus (assembly GCF_030449975.1). Classification (NCBI taxonomy): domain Eukaryota; kingdom Metazoa; phylum Arthropoda; class Insecta; order Hymenoptera; family Formicidae; genus Polyergus; species Polyergus mexicanus. The sequence continues at coordinate 2,874,619 of NW_027223333.1, read as the reverse complement.
TCTCACTTTCTCTCTTTCTCTTTCTCTCTCTCTTATTTATTATAAATTTATATAATTTTATAAAATAGTATACACAAAAGAATAATCGTACATGAGCAATGTAAATGCCCCTTGAGGAACAAAATCGTTTTGCGTGTGTGCGTGCGAACATATATATATGAGTTTGAAAAGTTGGAAAAAATAAATGTCAACATTCTGGTATTTCGCTCGATGCGATCATCAGTTCTCAGGATTGATTGCAATCTTATTCGAACTGATCGCAATCAAAAGCTTGTATCCACATTATATGTTAAAAGTGCTATTAGATTTTTTATTATAGCTTTAATTCCTGAAATAGTTTAATCGAAAGTTTATTAGACGTGAAACTCCGGATAAGCTACTTGGTAGCGCCGTGGCGCCTGTCTATAGGCAAACTGTTGACTCCAGTCAGTTTTTTTTTATGTACTCGATATATGATTATAAAAAGTTATTTATTCTGTTTAGAATTTCTCAAATTCAATTGCAAATTGATAATTGACAATTATTTTGCATGGGTTACTATCGATAATACTGTAAAAAAATACCCTACTTTCTCTTATATAAATTTTTTTTATTTTTACAAAAATAATTTATAACATATTTTAAATATATAAATATATATAACGCTATTTATAATGTTTTAAAATTTTATATAATTATATAATTAAATAATTCTTATATTTAACTTCTTCTCCATATCACCTTTTTATTTAAAGAATAAATTATAAAAATTTGTATATCTTTAAATTAGTAAATTCAAAACTTATTCGCAATCTTATCAATTTATATTGGTTTGTTGCCATTGTCTCCGCTACGTTTGTTATCATTGTGACCGCTAATATTATATTCTGTTTGTCCTGTTTCCGTTTCTGTTACAATTAAGAAAACAGTTCTCGTCGAAACATTCTGTGCGACTATTCATATTGGCGATCTATAAAAGAAGAAACGTATCTTTGACAGTAATAATAATTAATAACCCAAATAATTATACGCCATAAATTTTACGATGTAAGTTTGAAATATATTATATGTATGTATTTAGAAATATGTTATCGATGTTATCGATATATGATTATAGAATATTTCTTATATATTATTAATCATTTAACGATTTTATCTTAACACATATACAATATGTATACAAACCTATACAGCACAGAATGTTGCAACAATGTTGCAGCAATATTGCAACATTGTAGCAACATTGCGGCAATGTTGCAAATGTTGCTGCAATGTTCTGTGCTTTATGGGAAATAATGCAATGAATCGATTGATCTGGTAATATATTTATTTAAAAAAAAAAAAAATTCTTGAAATAAAAAAAAATTCTCTAGCTATTCCAATAAACAAATTTTCTTTTTTATTATTTTTTATTATCAAATTTACTTGTTCAAATAATATATAATTTTGTTCTTAAAATTATGTTAATATCATATTATAACATAATATTTTTTCATCTTTAAAAACTAGAAATATGTACTCTGTTAGATATTTTATTGTTTGCTAACAATTTTTACGTTTCATAGTTATACGTATAACATCGCATTTACTTCAAATCGAGCATCATGGGACCCCTCGTACTCAGAGAAAATGATTTTCCTCAATATGAAAATGATATTATAGCAAACGATGATACCTTTAGAGAAAATATTAATTTCGAAGATATAGATGATATTATAGTGAACGTTGGTGCTTTTAGAGAAAATATTAACCTCGAAAATGAAGATAATATTGTAATTAACAGTGATACCTTTAGAGGAAATATTAATTTCGAAAATAATGATGATATTATATTGAACAATGATGTCTTTAGAAGAAATAATTATTTCCAAAATGAAGATGATATTATACCGAACGATGATGCCTTTAGAGGATATAATTATTTTCTCTCTCAAGATGAAGTTAATATTATACCGGACAATGATGCTTTTGCAAGAAATAATGAAAATGAAGATGATAGACCACCATTAACCTTGGTATTATTTACACCTACCCTCGAATATATAAGAAATGGTACGTATATAAAGTTCATTACTTGATTTGGATATGTAATACTTTACGAGTCTGTTGTTACATAATGATATAGTTCTGTACGTCGCATTGCACCAATTTTTTGACGAATTTGAAATTGCGGTGGTTAGCTGTCCTTGTCTAACCAAACCGCCATACAATTTTGTCGCAAATGGTAAGAAATAACAAGCATTTCTGATCTTCCGCGTTCGAAATGCAATACATTCACACAATATGTTTTACATTCTAACAGGATTATCTGGCAACACGGGAATTTTGCAAATGGGTGATATACATAATGTTGCTCCAATCTCGCAGACAGATCTGATATTCGACATTCGACATATATTATCAAGCTATTGCTATGATTTCTTTGTTATGGGATCAGGTTTTGCTGCAAAACCATCTATGCCTTACAATGGTTACGTACGTATTATTGACATCTAAAGAAACATATTAGCTTCATGAAAAGAAATTGAATATACAAACAGATTATTGCTTTATTCCTACTATTTTTACTACTACATTTCTTTTATTTTAATTATATATCAATTTACCACTAATTTAAGTAGCGCTCCTATTTATTTTAATCTTACATTTGTGTCTCCTTTTCTCTCTCTATTTATAAGAACGCATTTCTTTTACAGCTTACTATAAACGCAATAATCTCAGCAAATCCCACAAATATTATTAATAATAGCCGTATTGTTTATGAGGATACTAATACTGGGCAGATAAGATTGCAAACTGTCAACGATCCCAATCAAATAAAATGCTCTATGTTGGGCAACTTCTTTTTTAGTGAAGGTAAACAAGGAATGATGATTAAAATTCGCGCTAAAGGGCGCAAAACCATTTATAACCTCACAACGTTAATACAGTACTCTCTGTATTTTTATTGTCGATATCCAATCGGTAAGAAATTATTTATAAGAGTATAATTTAATTTTACGAAGTAAATAGAGAATAAAAATAATGAAATTGACTCATAAAAATAATATGGCTATAAATAAATAAATTTTTCATATGCAATATTTTAGGTTTAGGTGTCGTGCTCAAAATAGATGGGGGTAAAATGTTATTATATATCACACCAGAAAATTATCCAGAATCGTTTACCTCAAATATGGATTTTGATAGATGGTTAAGGTTATATCAATTCGACTGCATGGATCTAGTAGCTATAGGCGCATTAACCAACTTTCTAATGACACAGATATTTGACGGATATGTAAGTTATTTGTTAAGTGTACAAGCAGGCATTACTTTTTAAATCATTGTTTTTAAATTCTTTATTTTTAAAGATCGTCATTAAATAACGAATTTTGATATTTTTTTTTTTTTGTTTGGTTTTTTCGTAATAAATCTGCATTTATACGCATTGTTATATATATGTTATGTGAATTAATATATTATAATATATTTCAAAATTTCATGATTATTAGCTCGATCATTGTAATATTGATAACATCAATACTTCATATGTCATACGGTTTATATTTTGCAGCAGACGCTAGCGAATCCTTACAGATTTAACATTTCTCCCAATTATGAAACGGGCGGAGAGTTTTGCTTCGATATGACACCGGATGAAACAGAATACATTGGTTATTTCAATATAGCGCAAAGAATATATTTTTAAATATGACAAATATTTTTATTCTCGATATAAAATCATGTATCGCAAGAAATTCTTATGAGATCTTTCTATATAATGATAAAGATATTCTTGACAAGGATATCTCACATAAATTTTTAGGACAAGGATTATCTTTGCACAAAGATTTTTTTTTTTTTTTCCGACGTAACAAATCGCAATGTTGTTATTAATATTTTAATTTACTGACTGAAATGACGTAGTTCAAATGGTCTACGTTAGTTTTGATTTATGACAAAAAAAAATATCAGAAATACGTTTTAGAGTTTGATGATATTTTTCTATATTTTTCCTCTTACTTTTTTTATAAATGAAATAAATTTGTGTGTGTGTGTGTGTGTGTGTGTTCGACTTCTTTTACAAACAATTGGTATAAAGATACATACACACAAAATAAATATTTGTGGATAATTACGACTATCTGAATTAGATGGCATAAACAATCATAGAACTATATCTACTGCAAAACATTAAATTTTAATTTCGTGAAACTATTATAATTTATCGATATTATTTTAGTATCATATTTCCAATTTCAAAAAATTCACACGTACACACACAAATTTTTTTCAATTTTCTAAATTTATCACATTTTTATTACATTAAACACTTTTATCACGTTAAACACAAATTTTCATCAATTTGTAAATTTAAAATATATTTACAATTTAACAAAATTATTGAGCCATTATTATTCGTAATTAATACAGTTTTGTACTTGCTTATGCTGTCGTTTCTCTAAATTTTATTTTGGAAGAAACCATTTTTAATCTTCCGAAATATTTTATGCAATTAGTTAATGTCCGCATATATGGATTATAAAAATAGAATATTAGCTTTGATAAATATAATAATCGAAATATGATTACTATAATAATGTATCATAACTTGTAATATTTTTAGAATAAAATTGTCAAATAAAATTTATATACAAAAAATTTGTAAAATATATATATATATATATATATATATATATATATATATGTTTGTATATGTATATGTACATATACATATTTATATATATACATCTACATATATTATATATATATATATACATACATGTAATATTACATATACATTTATTATATACATATTTATTTTATATATATACATATACATATATATGTTTCTTTTTTCATTATATATATATTCTATAAGCTTTCGATAAATTTATTATGAAAAGTAATTTTGTTACAGAACGGTAATCTCTACAAAAATTAGCTTTTATTTAAAACCTAAAAGCTTTTTTATATGAAAAATAATTTTATAAAAAACTATATTATGCACGGTGCATATATCATACATCCAGGCTTATATTTTTTATATTTATTTTATCACGTTATAAAGTATACGATCAAAATAATAGCATAATAAATATTGTAGATGATAATTGTACGATGTCATTTGTATCAATTATATTGATCATTAAAATGTGCATATGTCATATTTTGTATTAATAGAATACAGTTGTAGGAAAAATTTAAATCAACAAATTAATATAAGAGAAATTTTTTATGTGTAAAGATTTATAGAATTAGGATTTATATAGAAATAGGAATCTTTAATCAAATCAAATAAAACTTTGTTTCTCTCTGTCATGTAACAAAGCGTTGTCTTTCTACCGCAATATTACGATTTAATTGTGACAAAATTTGTTTACAATTTCTATCTTTTGTATTCGTTTTGTTTATATTTTGTTTTATATTAATAATAATAACAAAGAAAAATTTGCCGTTTTAACTTTTCTAAAATTTTGGCAAGAGAAATAAAATATTTTTTATAGCACGATAGAAACCAAACTAGTTAGCACTCGTAAACTAAACGTGTATTATTACGTAGAAAATTGCTATTGCCCAACTTCTTCTCATACAAATTACACTGCAGAGTTTACATATCATGCGTGCAAAAGTAGAAGTCAAATCACGAGACAAGAGAACGTTTTTCCAACATAATTGTTAATACAAAAATGTTTGAATGTTCGCTATCGGTATTCAGTAGGTAAAAAATTATCTATATGAGAGTATAGTTTAATTTAACGAAATAAATAAAGCATAAAAATAATAAAATTATTTCACAAAAATAATGTGTTTATAAATAAATAAATCTTTCATATCCAATATTTTAGGTTTAGGTGTCGTGCTCGTAATAAACGGGGACCAAGCGGGACAATCTATTACATCAGAATGTGTTATCCAATATGGTTCCCTACACATATAGATTTTTACAGATAGTTAAAGTACTTTAAACATAACTGCTCGAATTTAATAGCTATGGGTGGATTAACCAACTTCTCATTTATAATTTTTGGACAGGATTCTGATGAAAACGTAAGTTACTTGTTAAGTGCAGAAGCAGGCATTACTTTTTAAATCATTGCTTTTACATTCTTTATTTTTAAGTAAATCGTTATTAAATTACAAATTTTGATTCCTCTTTTATTTTTTTCTAATTAATTTGAATTTATATGTATTTTGTTATATATGTATTAATTCAATTAATATATTTTAAGTTTTCAAAATTTCACGCTGGTTAGCTTGACCATTGTAACATTATCGATAATTTAATCAGAATTCCATGCCAAAACCATAGCCATCTGTGACCACATTAAGCTCAGGTTTTATCGACAGAGCCTGCTGACAGACAATGTGTGCAGATTGACAGCAGAAATCGAGCAATTTCTAGATATTTATATAAAATGGCACATTTAAATGGATTTATACATTTAAAGGGTTTTGAGTCCAAGTAGCAAAATGACAGTAAATTTTGGTCACAAAATAACCAATTAGAGTTAATCCTAAAGTTAGGTCTCATAAGATTCAAAAATGACATCAATAGTTGATATGTCACATTCACGGGATGTCATTTTCTGACGTTTGTATTAATAACATAAATTTATAATATTAATAATATGTATTAATGTAATATATATATGAAAATTTGAATAATTAATTTATGAAATTAAATCAAAATTAAAATATTTTATTTATATGGAAGTTAATTTCTATTTTATATCTTAAATAGATATTCTCAAGCCATGCACCGAAGGTATGCCGTGGGCAACGAAGAACCGTCCGCCGATCAAATATAATTATTAATTATTAGAAAAAAATTACAGTCACAGTATATAGCGTATAAACAACATAAATATAGAAAAAATAGTGTACGTATTGTAAGAGCCTATAGACCTTATAGTCCGTTTGGCATAACTTTCTGCTGCCATCTGTATTGCGCGCGCAGCGGTTGTCTCGTTGCTTGCCAACTCGACAACAGCGCCTTCATTTGCTAATCATTTGGCAATCTATGTTTGTTTGTGTTGCGATGCAACCATAGGTTGTTAAGGGTTCGAGATACGGAAGAACGAGTTGAAACGCGACTCGTGTTCCGGCTTTCATAGTTAAGATTGTTTACTTATTCCTCCGTGCGTTCTTCCACGCGATTCGCGTGAACGTTCGTTAAGTATATTTAATACGCGAGATTCAATCATTAAAGTGTCACAGTTGTGAAACAAATATGCATTAATAAAACAACCAATTCTAGCAAATTCCTTTACGCCTTCTCTCCTGACTCATAAAACCTCGTTAACCTCTCGGTACGTCCTACAGTATCTTTCATATAATATAGCGATATATGTATACAATATACATATGTATATAACATACATACCTTTTTCTATTTCTCTTCCTCTCTCTCTCTCTCTCTCTCTCTCTCTCTCTCTCTCTCTCTCTCTCTCTCTCTCTCTCTCTCCCTTTCATCTTCTTTAACTTTATTTTCTTTAATTTAATTTTTTATAATAAACTGTCACACTGTCAAACGATAAATTGTCAAAATATTAAACAACACGAATGAAGCCAATCACACGAACAAGTGAAGCAAGCAGATGAACAAGATATCCAATCAACATCGTGGAAAAGAGACAACAATATCAATAGCATGTCTTTTTTAGAGAGAAAATATAAGGCTTGAATGAAGAACCATTATATTTTTAAGAATATTACTAAAAGGAAAAATGTATTGATATGCAGCACCAAATAACATATAAATCAATATTTGTACATGTCAAATGCAATCTACATCAAACTTTGAACTTTTTTCCCTCCTGAATTATTGTATATTTGTACAATTTCAATATACTAATGGAAATCTATTCATATTTTATTTTTGTTCTATTAGGCCTTTTTAATTAATTGTAAGACACCTCCAGCTATTAATACAGTGTCACCTAAATAAAGGAATTCGCATTAATTAAGATTGATATATTATAAATAATGATAATAATAATAATAATAATAATAATAATAATAATATTCTAAGATTGTATATAGATTGTCTTATGACATAGAAATATGTACAAACCTGTCTGAAAAACTTGCGTTGCGCTTTTAGCGCCAACAATACAAGGAATACCATATTCTCTCGCCACAACGGCGCCATGGCTTATAAGACCGCCCAATTCTGTCACGATTCCACCTAATAATGGAAAATACGGACTCCAACCAATGTCGGTGCAATGTGTGATCAAAATATCTCCATGTTGTATATTTGTCGCCTCGGATAGATCGGTTATTACGCACGCTCTGCTTAGTACGGAACCGTCACAAATTGAAGTACCTTCAATCTTTGTACATCCTTCATAAAATGAGGTGTCGAGTGTTCTCTGCAATGGGACATTGTACACATTATAATCTTAAAAATACTAATAATAGAGATATAATTAAAAGAAACTGATTAGCGAATTATTCGATCTAGATTATTTATACAATAGAAACAATTACGATCTGTATTGGTATAGGCATGCCAACGCTGAATTCTGGATATTCAAATTTTGCTACTTGCTGATAAATCTTTTTTCTGTGTAGCGCTCTGAAAAATTTTAAATAAAGTCGTGCAATAACGACGAGTATTACGATACGGCATAATACGATACTCCAAAAATATAATAATAAATAATTGATCAAATTTAAACTCACTTTCGCACGAGTAACGAGTTGTGCTTGTTCAAGAGTTGTCCGATTTCTTGGTGTGTCAAAAAGAAAATGAGATTTTCATCAGGTATATAACTTTCTGCAACCATCAAGATACCGAGATGTTTGTAAGCTAATCTCAATGTATGCACAGCAGATACAAGTATGTTTTTTGTCATTTCTCTGCGTGTGACAGCTTTTCGACAAAGAGGTATTACTTGTCGCAGAAGCCATTTGGTAAACGATGACATAGGCGTCTTTAAAGACGCGATAGTTTCCTGTACATTAAGCGTTTTGCTCACATAATTCTTTTCGAGAGACATTACTTGAGTCTGAAAACAGTGTGTGAAATATATTATATATATACACAAACTTTATTGAAATATTTTTTAATTATTTCTCGATGCGATATTTCTGATGAAATACCTCACATACCTGGATCGTACTAATGATACTATCAGATTTGAATATCCAAGGTTCCGCGAATAAATCTAATTCGTGAACACATCTGTGACCATGCGTGTCAAAGAAGGTACGCAGTTTTTCCGCAGCCGGAGGACAATTCGATTTCAACCAATCTATAGCTTTCGCGGATTCGACTTTACTAAACTCTTCCGCCATGCCGTTTTTTCTTATGCATGCGGCTATTTTGCCCAGGGCTATTGGTACTTCGGTGCTGATAACATTGGAACATGAACTTAGCAAAACAGCGATATCCGCAAGATGATCGGATGTAAAATTGTCGCTACCCTTTGTTAGAAATGACATTGCTATCATTTGGTAAGAAATGTTCATCATGGATGCTGCATTATGGCACTGTGCTATCTGAAGTACGTAAATATTTTATAATGACGCGTATAATTTCGTTAAACATTAACAAAGTGTATTAAATTCGACATTCTTTTCTCAAAATTTAAATGAAAATGTTTATTTCTTTTCAACTTGATGCGATAACTTACTCGGAAGAGTTCTTTATATTTCTTATTTATGACACTGTACAGATTACGAGATGTATCGAATTCATTAGCGTTCAAAGTACAGTTGTTAAATACGTCGGTTGCTGCTTTTATTATCGCATCACCCATCCACGTTGTTTTAAACATATCGTACATTAAATACATTTTCCGCCATCTGCTTGCAACACCGTATTTTTCAACTGCGAACTGATGTATTTCAGGCGTCATTACTACACGCCCGCATAGAGCTAGATCTATCATTTTATTAACTATCGTTATCTCTTTATCAACGTCTCGCAAAGTAGACTTAAAAAAAAAAGAAAGAAAGTTATCAGACAGTTTACTCATCCTGTAAATGCGATGCTGTAGATGTAAATACTTACGTTAAAGTAATTTATCGCGCATCTCATTCTGACCATATGAAGATACGTGCAATCAAGATTGTATTTAGCACCAATCGACAAGTTCAATATTTTTACAATGGTAGAGCTCGACAAAGGACTAATGGGATGCGGAAGCACTTCCTCGACGTTGGCGAAAGTTATAAGATCAATGTCGGAAGGAACTTCCGAGTCTAACTCGTGCATCAATTCGAAGTCTGTCCATGCGTTAATGGTAGTGATGGGCCGTGCCTGCAAAAGAAAAATCCGCTCGCCGACAACCGCCCATTCCACATCTCGGGCGGATCCAAAAAGTGATTCCAGACGCAATCCTATTTTAGCTAATCGCAGAGCGGTCGCGTCAGATATTGATATCTTCCTAGTTTCCTGTTTACTCAGAGTGCATTTAATCACAACATCATCCTTCAGCAATATCTTCTCTCCTTTACTCCCTATCACCAAAGTGTCTATAGTTAGAGTGTTGTTCAACTTCCTATGAATCGTTATAGTATCAGGCTCAATTGTCCCTGATACTACAGTCTGTAAGAAATATTAGGACATTTCATGGTATTAATATGAGAAGTGAATTATAAATTCAAAATAAATAGTCAACACGAGTATGCTAACTATACATTTCGTTTGATTCAGTAGATGAACGTTGAAATACTTTTGCAATGTGAATAGTAATACATACATATATACATACATATTTGTATATATGAATAATAGTATATATATATGCGTGCGTGTGTGTGTATGTGTGTGTATGCGCGTATGTGTATACATATTATAAATGCTATATGAAGAGAGAAATATACATCCATATTGCATCTTTGATATCAATTGGACGTACTTCTCCCAAGCCATAATTGGCTGTGATAATGATGCTAGATGGATCACCAGTTATAGGATGCCTAGTAAACATGACACCAGCCGTTTCCGCATCGATCATTCTCTGAATGCAAACACCCATAGATATTTTTATAGGTAGTCCATTCTGCCGTCTGTATGTGCAATCGCAGTCATCAAATAAGTACATTGCTCTCCTCTCTTTCTCTCTCCGAGCAAGATAGAAAGATAAATTACCTATACTCGACGCTTTGATATGAGAATAGGCTTGCCCAGCATTTAGCAACGCATTTGATGACATCATTCGCGTTCTTCACGCCTAAATATGTCGAGTTTTGACCAGCGGCCGAAGTTTCCTCGCTGTCCTCTCCAACAGCGCTCGACCTTACAGCATACAGGTTGCGTACATCTTTTTCATTTACAAACATTTCTAATTTCTCCAAACCCTTCAATACCGCTTGCTTAATTTGTTCCTCGACGGGAATAGTTTGAATAATAGACACAGTTCTGAGAAACGAAAAAGATTTAATTATAACTGCAATATACTTTTAAAAACAGAAATATTAGATGCATACTTTTGACAATAAGTTTTGAGATCCTCCTTCTTTTTGCCACGACTAATGTCTATTATATCATTGATTAAATCTTGCAATTGTTTATGATACTGCAATTGTCGCTCCAGAGCAAGACTCGTTACACAGAAGCCTTGGGGTACTATAAACTACAAAAGAAAATAAAAATTCACATTTTTATTGTGATGAATTTTCTACTTCTTACAGATGCATTATAAATATGTACATCATCGGTGACAACAGATGTCAGGACTGCAAGAGAATATGCTTTTCCTCCGACAATGTTCTCATTTTGACATTGTTTATCAGCAAAATGTAGAATGTATCTGTCCTTTTGCGCAAATGTGTCAGGTTGTGTCAAGTATTGAACTCTGATAACTGGGATCTTGATTTGCTTCGATCCAGTATATGGACAGCACATAGTCATCAGTCCAACACCTATACATTCGTACAATTTCTTATAAAATATAGATTTAAGATTGTTCTTTTGGGAAGTATAAATCTCTAAATTTTTGACATAGTCGCAGGACTTTCGAATCATTATATTGTTTTGAATCATACCTCTGCTGCCATTAAGGTGTACATGCAAATTACGAGTTGTACACGCCCAATAATAGGACTGGTCATTATAATAGGTAATTGCATCGGCTACTGTGTAGTTGATAATGACTTCGTAATTTTTTCCAGCCGCTAAAACAGTTGTGTGTGTATATGATAAATTAGTACAGTTTCAAGCCAATGTGGTATGTATGCGCCCGCGCGTGTGTGTGTGTGTGAAGCAACGAGCGGGCGAAATTTAAGTTTAGTTTCAATTAAGAACTTTCATAGCATAAGTTTTCTTTTTGTTTCGTTTTTATTTTCTTGTAAAAAGAAACGATTGTTCAATTGTAACTCTTAGTTACAATAAATAAATCGAATAAAAAAAGCATATCTCATATCATATCATAATTCATTCATATAATTATAATTATATATAGTATATATATATAGTATATATATAGTATATATATAATTCATTCATATAATTCATTAATATACATAATTCATTTATATAAATATAAATATACAGAGTGTATAAGAAGAACCATAACTCTTAAATATCTTGAAAAATGAGCATTTTCGAAAAAATGTTCAATATAAAAGTTGTTAAATGATCTTGACGATGCTATTCAAGATCGTACTAACATTGCGATATAATGTGTCGCCTTACAACTTTCATATTGAATATTTTTGTTCAAAAATCCTAAAATTTTTCAAGATATTTCAGTTTCGAAATTTTTTATCTACTCTGTATATAATTTGATGGTATATACATATGTGATATATTTATATTATGACAAAAAATATTTCAAAACATACCTGTAAATGCAATCTTGTAATTCATAGGAACACTATCTCCTTTTTCAAAGTCACTCAGTTTTAAATCGGTCCAATCAATTTTAGATATCGTTCCTCCCGCTTCCTCAAGATGGCCAAATTGCATGCTGCAACAAATTTTGTATCATTAATGCTTTGTTTGCCGTGTGTGTTGTTATGCTAGAAAAAAAATATTCATCCATATTTTTATAAAGTTTTCTCTGTGAGAAAATCTCTTTTTTAAAGAGATATACAGGGTGTCCTAGACCATCCGTACACCCTTTTCTTTCAAAAACTAAGCATTTGAGAGAAAAACGTTTTGAACAAAAATTGTATGGTTTTGAGGGGAACATGAGATGGTGTCATTGGTTTGACCTTGGATGGCATCGTTAAGGTCAAGTCAGGAACACCTTTAATTTCTTAAATGGAACCTCTTATTTTTTAATGCATATTCTTGTAACTTACCTCGAGAGCTTTTCAAAACCCTATAATAAAGTCTTTTTTCATTAATTATTTTTCGAGTTATTTTATATTTTAATCTGACATATTTTGATATAAAAAATAAAATATCTCGTAAAATATTTAGTTTTCGATAATCTTACCGTAATACTATTATGTATAAAATAATGAAACAAATCAATTAGAGTAAAAAAACAAATAATTGTTAAAACAAAAATACATTCTAAATAATTACATATTTTCTCTTAAAAACAATGTTTTTGTATACTAATTGATTTGTCTTGAAACTCGAAAAATAATTAATGGAAAAATACTTTATTATAGTGTTTTGAAAAATTCTCGAGGCAAGAATATGTAAAAAAACATAAAGATTGTCATTTAAGAAATTAAAGATGACCTTCATGTGACCTTGACAACGTTATTCAAGGTCATAAAAATATTGCTATGTAATGCGCCACATAAAATTCTACAATTTTTGTATGAAATATTTTTTTCTGTAACGTAATTTCTCCAAGCTTTTAAGGGGTCCCGGTCTTTTTTGGACACTGTATACACACATGCATGCGCACACAAGCACATGATAGTTAATTGCATATTATAATTTGTTCATCTTACTGTGAAAAACTGTATTTGGTATCGCTCACACCAAGATAGTACATCGCTCCATGCCTTGTTATGCCAAAAAACGTGATAGTTCGATAAAATTGATAAGATTCGTGTTTACCCCAACGTCGCTGGCAGAGTCCCCGTAGATAAAGTGCATCTGTATTTTTATCTTTGAACGTTATCTGTCCGATAATGGATCCCCATAGATCAAAACCTGTATAATCTATTAATTTACTGCAATATCGGAAGAAAAAAAAAAGAAAAGAAAAAGGAACAATCTATGAACATATTGTTAAGATGGTAAACCATATTTGATGATCTATATTATTATTATATTAATAAAATTTTACATTTTATGCATCCAATCGGGATTTTTCCATGGTTCGCGTGCTAAAGCGTCTGCATGCAAATAAATACTCCAGTCACCTGGCCATTCTAATGACCGAGATTTTCCTATAAATCTGAAAAACGTAATGCACGCGATAGTCATTCTCATATAATTTGTATTCTTCACATAACTTTATTTACTTTTACTCACATGAAATTTAAACGAATATATTCCACATTATCTTCATTGAACGTGTCTCCTCGACATTGGTTCCAAAGGAGGCCATTATAAGTGATTCTCCAACGTTGTCGTGATTCTAATGATTCAATTTTTAAACCCGATGCTGACCATTTTTTATTTGTATTTTTTGTCCTAATTTTATCGGGATAATCTATGCAAACACATGTGTCAATTTATACTACATTATGCATATTAGCTAATAATAAATGAATCTCACCAGGTAGCACATAAACTCTACCATCCGATAAGATTAATTGCAAAATTAATTCCATTATGTGATATCCTCTTTGGTCCATTTTAATGAATAATGAATTGCCTTTCTGATCAGCACCGTAGAAAGATATACTATCGCAACTCTGTATGAAACAAATGATCAACAATTTATTTTTAATATGTGATTAAAACAATGCATTTGCGAATATTACTAACATTTTCATCCATAATAATCTTTGGGTTATCTATGCATGGTTTCCACATTCTTTTTATATTAAGCATTACTTCATCGTCTTTGAGCTTACTTCTGTCTATTTTGTTCTGCTTTGAGATACACCAGAGGGCCCACCATCGTTTTAGAACAAACTGTATGTCTAAAGAAAAATAAAATAAATTTCTAAATATAAATGTATATACATTCTTCATTGAGTCGATTATCGCATTATTAAAAAACTAACAGAACCAATTATTATCTCAACACACACATACACAATACGAATTATATAGAGACTATTTGTCTGGAAATGTCTTACCTAAACCAAGATAATGCGAGAGTAGTCCTTTTACGCGTTTGTTAAACCAAAGATAAATCCATATAGGTAGAATGATCAAAATCATAATCTGTATGATGTATATAATGCTTTCCATTGTTTGCCGTATGACGTCGCACAGCTCGTAATCTGGACTTGCACTAGTATGAGTATATATACCAATGAATATTAGCATCTAACAAGAAAAAACTTCTGGGATTATTGCATGTCAAAACACTAGCTTGTTGATTTAGAAGAAATCCAAAGCCTCTGTTATCAAGCATTGAACATAGTCAGTATTTTTACAGACTTACACAAGTTGTATTGCTATAAGTGATTCACAGGATATGAAACATTCATAACACAATTCTCTCACGTATGTAAATTATAATCTCTCGTATCTAGAAGTAGCCTGAGATAACATGCAATCTTGTCAAATAAACGGTCGAATGACGAATGTACGTTTAGTCTGACTATAAATTGACTCTTCCTGCTATCTCTCCGAGATATTACTTATTACATAATCCCCTTCTATGAATCTTCTTTATTAAATGCACCAAGGACAAAGTATACTGACGCATTGATTATGATTTATCAGATTAAAAGAGTCCATTTGCCAAGATTTATTATAAAATCACCGTGTATAATAAATGAAATTTTTCATACATTAGCGATATAAACACTGTTTGTGGGCGCGTAATAACGTGTCGATGTATGAAATTATGTAATTTTTCCAACAGGCCATAATGAAAAATGATGAAAATAAACAAGGGGATTCATTAATTTATTTTCTTGTTTGTCTTGCTAACGAGATCAACAGTTTCTTCTGTAATCATATCGGTATCCCTACGCGATTTATCCACTGGATATAATCTGCAGACAATGTGTATTTACTAATATTTTTTTTGTATTTTAAAATATTATTTTGATGTATACACCTATCAAGATCGTATAAGAATTGTAATGCGGCTAAGGGATATTCGGCAATGCGAAAATTCAAAAAAATCTGGAACTTTGCATAATTATAGAATAATAGGTCCTAATAACAAAACGATTTTTTGTTGGTGTTAAAAAACGGTTTTAGGGGTGAAAATACCATCTTACAAAAATCGGTTTTTTTCATTCCGAAGCGAATATCATCGAAACGAAAAAAAATATGAAAAAATTCTTTAAAGAAAAAGTTTTATAATTTCAAATATACTTTACAATGGTAGTTATCTGGATTTTTCAAAAATGGTCAAATTTTTCAAAATCTACAAGACATGTATCAGACCTATCATGGCATAGAGACAAGAGAGGACACTTCTAAAATTAAAAATATGCTAAGAGTAGCCAAAATGAAAACCCTAAAGATCATATTGGCCAAGACCAGAAAAGATCGCGTGAGAAACACCGATATTAGAGAACAGTGCGGTATTCAGGATATAGGGAGATGGGGAAGACAGAGAAGAAGACAATGGTACGACGTGAAAAGAATGGCAGATAACAACCTTCTTTCTATCGCACTAGAAGGGAAATCAGACACCCGACCACCAGGAAGACCGCCGAAAAGATGGAGGGATAGTTGGCAATCAACCTCGAAAGAACATCTACAAGGGTAACTTCGAAATTAACAGATCATCGGATCTTAAAGAAGTAGAAGATGAAGAAGAAAAATTGAAGAAGACGAGCGAGATTGAAAGGTTTATTGAAAAAACATTTCTTTTGCACTCGAACCGCGTTAGCAATTCCGCACAAATTTCCTCGAATTATTTTACCTTTCAAAGTATTGCATTATTTTCCAAAAAAAATGCTGCAAAATCATTTATTAAATCCCTGAGAAATCATTTTTGAAAAATGACCGGAGATAATAAATGAAACAGTTTAACGCTCGTTGTTAGCGAAACGCATCGCGTCAGCATGATATTTCAAATTTCTGTATGTTTTTAAGATGCAAGCATCGGCAAAAACTATAAACATGAATAATCTAAAAACATTATAAATTTCTTGGATAAGATTAATAATAATAGTAGTACTATATATAAAGTAGTAGTAGTAGTATATATAAAGTAGTAGTATATATAAAGTAGTAGTGGTAGTAGTGGTAGTAGTAGTAGTAGCAGCAGCAGCAGCAGCAGCAGCAGCAGCAGCAGCAGCAGCAGTAGTAGTAGTAGTAGTAGTAGTAGTAGTAGTAGTAGTAGTAGTCGAAATAATGATAATAATTTTGTGACTAAAGACGAACAATAATTAAAAACGATAATTAGCATTGCCCCAATTTACAGCTGTTTTCAAAAAGTTCAAAAAAGCTACGCTAATATCATAAATTAATTGACGATGCATTCTTCGTTGCTGTCAACAAAATTTCAATCTCGAGCTCTATACATCGGTTACACTCTTAATACTCGAAATAAACTTTAATTTCGTACATCGAATACACGCATTCTCGATCTCTATCTCTGGCCCTTCGAACAAGGTACAATGTTTACATAGACTGATACTTGTTCTCGTTTAATTACTTAATTATTCAAATTTATAGTTTTATCGTGCCTAGTATATATGTATTAATGTGATGACGTAATCAAAAGAAATCAATTTAAAAAAGAAAATATTTTATGTATTCAGTTTGGTAATAATTACTTTGCATTCTTGTTAATAAGAAGATAATATTATGTATTCTTTGTATTATTATTTATCAAGTAGAAACTAACATGTTCGTTTTTAGCTTATCGCTTACAGTTTAACATATCAATATATGTGTCAGCAGTAGCACAATATATAAATACATAGTAATATGCGCAACAGAAAGAAATGTTACATAGTTAAGCCTTCTGCACACTTTCCGCGTACTTATTTACACATACTTTCTTGCTAAATAAAAGCATTAGATAATAATTATTTCTCTTGAACAAGTGAAATAATCTGTATTGTTTTCAACTACTATGTAAGTACCAAATTTGACATATATATATATATATATATATATATATAATAATATTAATTAATATATTTATTTTATATTTATCTAAAGACTGTATTGAACATACATAAGCGTACTTTTTAGAAAATAAAATAAAAGCGGTTTTTTTTGTACATGCTTACACATACAGATATATATTTTAAAATTGTAATATATTCGTAGAAGAGATACTAAGAAAATGACGGAAATCTTTGAAATTTTATGCGTCATTATTCTTTTTCTTTGCGCAATCTATTATTATTACACATTCAAATTCGATTTTTGGAAAAAGCGCAAAGTAGTTGGACCCAAACCCGTGCTATTTTTTGGCACGGTAAAAGATGTCATATTACGAAGAACATCATTTATGGAATATTATAAATCGATATACATGGCGTATAAAGATGCACCGTTGGTTGGAATTTTCAATCAAACGATGCCAATTTTAATGATAAATGATTTTTCATTGATTAAAGAAGTTACGACGAACGTGGGAGTATTTTCATGGCGAGGTATTAAGTACTCCAAGAAGGTATAACTACTTGAGTTACTTTAAATTCTCTTCTACAGTTATTATTTTTTCATATTTATTATTTTTAAATATTAATTAATGTCAAGTCTAGGCAATTTGATGAATGATACACGTATATAAAATTTATCAATAGTCTTGGATAACTACGATTTTCGATCACAAAGTAAAACAATCGGTGTATAAAATAATTAGCTTCCCATTATAAAATAAATATCTTAATCGTTTAAAAGACTATGTGAAAGAACAATTTACTTCTCCAAACGCTACTACTTTTCCTGACATTATAATATTATTTCTTTAAATAAATAGTTCTTGAATAAACTATTATTTGCAATTGGTTTTCTGATAAAAAAAGAAAGCAAGATTTTTTTTTAAACTATTATAAGATATTTATAACTATTTCTGCAGGCTGAATCCATAAGTCATAATCTTCTATTAATGAATGGAGAAGTTCCATTACAATTAAGAGCAAGATTATCACCAGTTTTCACACCCAGTAAACTTAAGAACATATTCCCTTTGTTATTACAACGTTCGGAGATTTTCAATAATTGGTTGGATACGCTGTTATCGCAAAATGAAGAAGTAGATTGCAAAAAAATTATTACGAGACTCGTTGTTGACTATACTACTACTTGTATGTTTGGTTATGACATAACTAATATTGAAGATTTGGACAGCGAAATTATACAGTATATAAAAAAGTACACCGACGTGACTACATTGAAAAATATGTTCAAGATGTTGCTACCGGATTTTGTGATATATAACAAAATATATGATTTAATCGGCTATTATCTATTTGATAATAGGGAAATAACAGAACATTTTAAGCGCTTTGTGAAAAACATCGTGGATTACAGAAAGAAACATGACATCTTCAAACACGATATTGCCAATATATTTATAGAACTTAAACAAAAAAAGTTCATGGAAAAAACCGGTATGTAAAAATCTTTTTTACATTTTCTCATGTTTTTAAAGTTGCCTTTTCTACTAAACAGTGTGCCGATAGTCAATGCCTTTTGTTACTTTAAATATATTTAAATAAAAAAATTATACCATTTCGTTGTATGTAATTACTTTAAATAATTTTAAAAATATTTCCTTAGATTCTTAGATACTCATTTTAAACAGAAATAAATAGATAAGATAAATTTGTTATCAGTCTTTATTTAACATAGATACATTTATTTTAAAAGAAATATATTTAGATTTTTTGTATCATTTTAGAATTTGTATAAACACTAAATGCTCAATTTAATTTTAAATTAAATAATTAATATATAATTATTTCAAATTTCTATGTAGAATTTACAGATGATTTCTTTGTTGCGCAAATGATGACGCTTTTCATAGCTGGATATGAATCGTCTACTGCAACAATATCTAATACACTGTATGAGCTAGCTTTAAATCACAACATTCAGAATAGACTTCGTAAAGAAATAAGAAATTTATTCACAAAGAATAATGGAGAATTAACGTTCGAAAATATAATGACAATGCCTTATCTAGACGCAGTATATAAAGGTAAAAAAATATTCGTTTATTGCAGATATGTTTAAAACAAAAACAAAAGAATTTTTGTTATTTTTGAATAGACCTTGAAAATAGAAACAAATTATGCAGAATATTACTTTTTAGTTTGTTGCAAATAATCTTCTCTTGAAGCTTTTTTAAGTTATATCTTAAGTTAAAAATTATAATATAATTATATAAATATAAAAAATATGTAAAATATTTATGTAATATAAATTATTTGCAGAGACTCTGCGAAAATATCCGGTAGCAGACATAATAACGAGACAAAGCTCAACAGCTTACACTTTCAAAAATTCCGAAGTAACTATCCCAAAGGATCAACTAGTTATTATACCTATTTATGGTATTCATTTCAATTCAAAAATATATCCTAAACCAGAAATTTACGATCCTGAAAGATTCATCGGTGAAGAAGCACCATCTAGACAGGCGATGCATTTTATACCTTTCGGTCACGGTCCAAGAAATTGCATTGGTATGCAAAATCATATCACATGTTTAATTATTTTACAAGAAATAAAATATTACAAATATAAAATAATAATTTAGGTATCTCGAGACATAAATATAATAATTTTAGATTATACATAACTTAATTTTAATATTATAAAAATGTCCTATAATAATATGTTTTTGAAGTTCTAACTTTTATAATCTTGTTAAATTGTAATATAAAAGTGATTCCTCACTTGTCAATTTCTCATATTTCAAAATTAATATAAATATATTATTTTATTATTATATAACCAATATAATAATAAAATAATCGTATATAATAATCTTATATAAATTTTTATTACTATTATTATTATTATTAATATTTTGCAGGTGAACGTTTTGGCATATTGCAAGTTAAAATGGGACTTATTAATATTGTACGAAATTACAAAATCGATCTTTGCGAAAAAACACATGAAAAAATATGCAGGGTCAAATCATTCGTTCAACAGTTAGAACACATATACTTGAAAATATCCAAAATCGATTAAGATCTTATGTTTACGCATAGTCTTCATAACTAGAAATTAGCATGACAAGGACAAGACAAAATAATACCGGAAATGTTAAAAATTTATAGTTACTATAAGTTATATGTACTTGATGAAATAGGTTAAGCCTGAATTAGGCAGGAACTATAGAGTTAAGCAAATATGTGATAATTTCTAATCACATTGTAAAGTATGAAATAAATATATATATAATTTAAAAAAGTTCTCGTCCGATCACTGAAGTTAAGTAACATTGGGCATGGTTAGTATTTATGTTAGATGGGTGACCGCTTGGGAACACCATGTACCGTTGGTACTATTTCTTTTTTTGTTAATTTTAATTGCTAATCTTATATTATTGATATTTCTTTTAAAATATATGTTTAAACTATTGTGATGATAAAAATTTTTTTTTTTTTATAATTATCTCGAAGTTCACAATTCAAGCGACACGACAGCGATGCGACGCCAAGAACATGAAAATACATTTCTAGCTTGACCATCTCGTATTTGATTTTTAGTCATGAGAAGTATATAAAGCTTGTAAAAAACAACTTCCAGAAGATTAAAAATATAATTATTTCTATCAGTTCAATTACTGATACAATTCCAAACATAGGGAATTAAGATATTGAATTGATTGTCTCTCTTAGATCAGGCAGATAAATGTCTAAAAAAGTTTAAATCATCCGTTTATTGTTTACTTAAAATGTAAATATATATATAAAATTTATATATTCATTATATTATGAATTCATTTTCAATTATTCATATATTATTATTATCTCATAATTATAATAAATGCCACCTAAGACTCTTGTCTGCTCGGTCGCATATTCTAAAACGACGCGTCAGAAAACATAATGTGGATTGCTTCACAAAAAATATGCCTCTCTGCGAGATTTATCGTTCCTCAGAGTTTGTCGCAGAGTTTCTGAATCATCCTATACAGAGAATTATCACAAATTTGCTATCATGCCAGCAAAAGCTAAGCTTTTTCCGGACACACCTTGTTACAATTTTGTTGTAAAGGCATGCTCGGGTTTGCTGCAAACTTAGTGCAAAGTTTGCATTATTTTGCTTGCTAGGTTAAATTAAAATTTACTTTTATAGTTAATAAATAATGTATATGTATATATACATACATTTATATTACTAATATATATATATGAAGCTTTATATTATAAAATTGTATATAAGTATATACGTATATATGTATGTGTCTGCGTGTGTTGTACATGCATCTATGTGCATTGTATATATATGTAGATGAATGATAGATCATGTGTCTGAATAATAACCTTGAAGCTATTTGAACACAGCCATTCATATTAATTATATGATGTCACACTTATGTACAAGATAATATATACAAATAGTTGTTTTACACTGGTGGTGATGGAGGTCTTGGCGCAAGAGTTTCCAATTCTGCAATGGAATTGACATATAGTGCTGGATATACTTAGAATCTATTCCGACAACATACTACGTCCATTATAAGTTTCTTTCGCTCGATTGTTATCCTTGTCTGCTTCAATCACGTTATCATCATCATATTTATAAAAACAGATCAATAACATTGTTAATCTGTAATTTAAGAAATTACTTAGCGCAGACATTGCAGCGCTTTATTTTTTAACTTCGTTTTATTTATATTATATATTATTCATGTCTTGTAAATTATTGTATGTTAATTTTTTTAATCTAATTTATTAATATGTATGTCGTGCTTTTTGTTTTTTTCTTTGTGATTTATTTTGTTATACGAACATTCGTTATTTGCTTCTTAAGTCCTTCTTATCAATTGTTCCATCAATAAATATTTTAAATTTTCCAGGTTAATATGAGTCCTGCACTGCTTGCTCTACCTTCGAACCTAGTGCAGGCAGTTTACTAAACTGACTGTACTAGTTCAGGTTGTACTGCTATCCAATGAGATCCAATCTATGGTAGAAAACTATTATATCCTTTTATTATTTATATATACAGAATATCCTTTTATTATTTATATACAGATTTTTTGTTGCATACCTGTGTTTTTTATGCTGTCCGCAAACAATTAATAATTGTACTGTATTCTTTCGCATTTAAAATTTCACGTATATGTCACGGCATCGTCATACAAAATATTCCAAATAACTCCCCCCCCCCCCTTGCCATTCCATCAGAGTGCATTAGTTCTTTTTCGTTTTTCAAGGCAAATATGAGCTAACAAACGTTTTAATTAGTTTTTCCGTGACCAACAAACGATTGCGCATCGATTGAACTATAAGTTTGAAACAAAAATAATACCTTTCCGGTTAACTTCACACAAAATTTTGTTTTCGTACTTTCAAAAAAAAATATTAACCAACAAACATTGTAATTAGGCCAACAATCACCAACAAACGGCCAACAAACAATTCGTAGAAAAAAAATTATAGAAGTGAATGTTGACCGGCTAACTTGATGGAGCTGCCTTTCACCTTCACACATCTTAATATCTAAAAGCGACATCTATACTTCCAATTCGTGGCTGTGTGAAAAATGTATACGCAAAAATACATTACACTCTTATGGGACCTTCCACTCTATCTAATTCTCTTTGGGCTGCTTTGGGCCAGATTACCTCAGACCCGATGTCAAAAAGCAGAAGAAGAAGAAGAAGGCCTTATGCTGAAAAGTTTTTCGCATAAAGTCGACTGTCCCATAGAGATAGAGCATTTGATATGTATGTACTTTAATTGTGTAAAAGCAGTATGTTTAGACATTACAAAAACTGGTAAATCCAAAAAATTACGTTTGGTCGGTCCAGGATCTCCTTAAAATGTTGAATCAAGATATAACAACAGAAGAAAAACATAACACTTTGGATAAATGTTTCTACATGAGTTTTCATCCAAAGTAGTATATGCCATCAAGACTTTGCATCGTATAATTTGATCAAAATAGCTTTCCAGTTACATTCGTATTATTTATATTATATATGGAAAACACACATCCAACAACTCTTTATTTTATTGAAAATGAATTTCTCATATATATATAAAATTATATATTGGTAAACCAATAACTAAAAATCTACAATTTAATAATAGATAAATTCTCTATAAAAAGTGGTTTTTATTATAGTTATAATATATCATTCTTTTTTTACAAAATTTTTTATATATATTAACATTTTGTGTATTAATTTTATTGTTTTATAATAATATCTCCGTACATTTAGGATTGGTGGTGAACCTCTGCATCATCATGCTTGTAGCAACCTGAGGAATCTTTATACGTATACACGCCCCAGCCATTTTCATACCGCAATATATTTCTCCACATGGTGAATTGCTCATTCCAGTGTGCATGAAGGTAATCTTTCTCAGACCACGTCCATAGTTTGTAAATACACGAGATATCTATCCATGCATAAAGAGCATAGAAAAACAACAAAAATTAAATATAATATTTTAAATTTGTCAAGTAAAACTAAAAGTCATTTCATGGATACTCACGTATTGCCATTTGTTCTGTCTCTCCCCTTTTATTGCATCGCAAAATCGAAACTTGTCTAAAATTTTTATTGTGTTATTCTTTTCTTCAACTCCTAACAAGTCAACCACGCATTCATACATCGCTGTGTAGCCCTTCTGACAGCTATACCATTCACTAATCTACAATATACAAGATATTATAACTTCTATATATTTTATTCTCAGAATTTTATAGAGCATTTTGAATTAAATCACTCGTCGCAATTAGTGATGATGATACCACTATAGGAGGCTGTAAAATATCCAGAATATATGGATGGAATCCCTCGGCGACTATATCAACTAACTGTGTCTTGCTACTAAACGCTCCAACTGATTCTTGATACGAGAAGTTGTAAAAAAACGTCGCAAAACAGTATTGTTTTCCTTCAAATATCGGTTCGGTCAACGGTAATTCCGGTACATTGACAGGCGGATTCTCGATCGACCATACACCGGTGCTGCAGCTGTAAATGTGCCAATTATTAAAAGACTCCTCGCCGGAATGATTCTTCAACAGATTTCTTTCGAATGGTGGTTTTGTTTTGCATATGAAATAGAACACATGCCAAGGTATCTCTTCGTAGCGCAGGAATGATTTATTCAATGTTAATCTTGCTTTCTTCCACCAGACGTAATTTTGTATTATCATCCTCCAGTATTTGCATACTAATTGGCAATTCAATAGGGTCTTATGATCAGCATAACAGAAGATTTCCGTTAGTAATTCAGTCGGTAGGTTTCTATTATAAATCGTCAATCCGTTGTAATTTTCATCGGATATCACGCGAGAAGAAGTGTTCGCAGTCGCGTTGTGATCTTGTGCCATATTATCTGTCAACAAATGCAGCTCAATTGTTACAATACATTACATTTAATCTTATAATATTATATGAATATCGGCGATGTTATTTTGACATTAGGTTGTCGCCAGGATATTTTCAAGGAAATGTATATACTTTAAGATAATGTATACTGTTTGTTTTGTATTGTTTCAAATGTCTTTGATAAAAGAAGAATATGTTTTGTTTGTATATGTATATAAATTTCTCTCTATTTATTTTATATATACATATATGCATAAATTTAGTATTCTTTGTATTCTTAATTTTTGAACAAAAAAGCTATATATTATAAAATTTTTACATCTAATAATATTATCTTGTTATTATTCTTAAATGTATATACAAAATAAGAGACAGGAAAACAAACTAAAATTGTAAACAATTCTATTACTTTTTCATTTCTCATAGAATAATTTATATGTCATAATACAAAACACTGTTTATAGTAATCACAAGAAATAAGTTCGCAGTTTTTGTTTTTACTGAATACAAGTGGAATATTTTTTCTGAATCCACTTGGGTAATGGAAATTTGACTTTAGGAGCATGTAATCGTTTCATTTGAGGTCTATAGCAATTTGTATACTTCGCAACTAACATCTTGATTATTTGTATGGAATGAGAGCTTGCGTGCAATAATTCTCGATGCTTATGTTCCTGTGACGCTGCATTACAGTCTTACTGACAGAAATAATTTTCCAAACTCTGGGAACGCAAAACATTTCGCCTACTATTTACCATCTGAATTTCGATCCCATTAGATTTATAATACTAAAGAGTCGGATTGTATTGAAGCAGCTGCGATTAAAAAGATATTAACAGAGATAGAGAGATGGCCTATTCTTTCTATTGTGATGTTTGGACATTATAATACAAAATTTGTTAAAAGACCTGGGATCCTGAAGCTTTTCAAATTTTTTTCTTCCAAGGCGCAGGTGACCTCCATGTGTGATGATGCTCCAGTAACTGAAATGATATATCTATGAATTTTTTTTTTTTTTTTTTTTCATGATAATTATTTATCATTCACATAATTAATATGTCCTTATATTTCTTTTCCTTTGCTTATATTGTCCAGCGATATTGTGTGTCGTTTAACATATGCCTCTCGCAAATCCTTTAAGCTGTTAAATTGATAGACGCTCTGAAACTATATTTTCTTGGTCCGTGCGAAAGACAGCTTTTATGATTAAAATTCTATAAATAATAACTATGCGAATAATAAGAAAACTCTCTCCATAATTATTAGATAAACATATCAGGCAAATATATTCAAGTGACCTAATCATCGTATTAATAATAATAGCCCGAAATTTATCGGTACTTCTTACGTTGCGAAAACTTACTAATATTGATTTATCTCGTTCGGGTAAAAATTTATATTCTTTCTATTGCTAATATTTGCATAATAATCCCTTCGTTAAATGTACATTAATTTAATTTCTTTTTCGTACTTTCGTCTTTAATCTTTTTTTTTTTTTTTTTTTTTTTTTTTTTTTTTTTTTTTTTTCCAGAATGACTCCGGTAAAACTAGCTTATACTTTGTACGGATCGCTAAAGAAAAATGGGTGGAATCAAAATGCAGAGCAATCTGTTATAATAATGCACTGTCTCGAAAAGCAATTGGAATATCAAAAACAATTCATCAAAAAACCAAGCGCAAGATAGTTCACTCTGGCAATTTATAAATTAATAATAACTAATAAATCTTAAAATCTCAGATCAAAATTTTTCGATATTTTACTTGAAAATGTAATGTACTTTTTATATTGTTAGTTATATCTGCAAAAGATATATTTTTATATTGCATTTAAAAAAATTATTGCACAATAGGTCATAGTAATAGACACCAGAAATCATGGTGATTCTCCGCATATGTCAAACATGTCATATGAGAATGTGACAGAAGATGTGATATAGCTTTTAATAGTGCAATAAATACATAACGTTTTCGAATGAAGTTTAATCGAAAGTTGATTAATGATTCCATTGCATTGTTTTTGTCAATAAAAGATTTGAATTCATAGTAAAATAGTGATTAATAAATCAGAATTTAATTCAAATCTATTCATTCCAAAACGCTAATAAAGAGGTAATCGCAACATTTATATGTATTTCTATCGTAAGATTTAAAAAAATCTGTAGGATTACATTCTAGAATTTATTTATTGGGCAAAATAGCGTTTTTGATTGACTAATTAAAACAAAGATACTGTTATTTCTTTTATCCTGATTAGCCAATCAAACACTATTCTGACGAACGAGAAATATTAGATGTCATACAGTTGGATAGTACAGTTAGTGCGAATAAGTTTTAATTTCATCCTCATTAAGCATATATAATACAATGAGATTTAATATGTTGAATCAAGATATATTAAGAACTATCAATAAAAGTTTAATCGCTTTTAAAGAGTATATGTTTATTTGATTAGAACACTGGATAATTGTTTCTATATGAGCCTTCATCCAAAGGAGTAATATATGTGCGATCAAGACTCTGCATCATATAATTTGATCGAAATAGCTTTTCAGTTGCATTCATATTATTCATATTATATACGGAAAATATACGTCCTCGTCCAACAATTCTTTATTTTATTAAAAATTAAGTTTCTTATATATATAGAAAATTATATATTGGTAGACAAAACCAATAACTAATAATCTACAATTTAGATAAATTCTGTGCAAAAATTGGTTTTTATTATAAAATATATATTTTTTTTTTTTTTACGAAATTTTCTATATATTGTACATTAACATTTTGTGTATTAATTTTACTCTGAACAATATAATTTTATTGTTTTATAATAATATTTCTGTACATTTAGGATTGGTGGTGAACCTCTGCATCATCCTACGTATAGCAACCTGAGGAATCTTTATACGTATACATGCCCCAGCCATTTTGGTACCCCAATATCTTTCTCCAGGTGGTGAATTGCCCATTCCACAGTTTAAGAAGGTAATCTTTCTCAGACCACGTCCATAGTTTGTAAATATACGCGATATCTATCCACATATGAAGAGCATACCAAAATAACAAAAGTTAAAAATATTTTTTATACTTATTGCCTAAAATATTTTTTTAAAATTGAGCCTAAAACTTATTTCATAGATACTCACATATTGCCATTTGTTCTGTCTCTCCCCTTTTATGGCATCGCTAAATCGAAACTTATCTAAAACTTTCACCGTGTTATCCTTTTCCTCAACTCCTAACAATTCAATCAGGCATTCATATATCGCTGAGTAGTCATTTTGACAGCTATACCATTCACTAATCTATAATATACAAGATATAATTTCTATATATTTTATTCTCAAAATTTTACAGAGCATTTTGAATTAAATAACTCGTCACACTTAGCAATGGTGATACCACTATAGGAGGCTGCAAAACATCTAGAATATGCGGATGGAATCCCTCGGCCACTAGATCAACTACCTGTTTTTTGAAACCAAATCCCCCGACTATGTCTCGATACGAGAAGTTGTAAAAAGACGTCGCAAAACAATACTGTTTTCCTTCAAATATCGGTTCGGTCAACGGTAATTCTGGTACGCCAACGGGCGGATTCTCGACTGTCCAATAACAGCTGCCGTCGCTGAGAATGTCCCAATTATTATCGAATTCCTGGCCGGAATGATTCTTCAATAGGTTCTTCTCGAACGGTGGTTTTGTTTTGCATATGAAATAGAACACATGCCAAGGTACCTCATAGCGGGGGAATGGTTTACCCAGTGCTAACCCTGCCTTCTTCCACCAGACGTAATTCTGTATCACCGTCCTCCAATATTTGCATACCAATTGACAATTCAATAGAGTCCCGTGATCGGCGTGGCAGAAGATTTCCATTAGTAATTCGATCGATATGTTTCTGTTACAAATCATCAATCCATTGTAATCTTCATTGGATATTACGCGAGAAGGAGTGTTTGCGATTGTACCGTCTTGTGCCATATTATCAACGAATGACTCAATTGTTACAATACATTACATTTGATCTTACAACATTATATGAATGTCAACGATGTTGTTTTAACATTAAGTTGATGCCAGAACATTTTAGAGGAGATGTATACTTTTATGTTTGTTTTGTATTTTTTTAACAGAAATGTTTTTTGTAAAGGACAATATAAATTTGTTTGTGTGTGATATGTAAATTTCTCTGTCTCTATAAATTTCTCTAAATAGAGAGAGAAATTTACATATCACATACAAACAAATTTATATTCTCCTTTACCAAAAATATTTCTGTTAAATTAGGAAATTAAAAATTAAGAATGTTTAATCGTATGTTTTGGACGAAGAAAATTAAATTTATGAATATATAAATGAATTATGAATATATAAATTTAATATTCTTTGTACAAAACATAACATTAAACATTCTTAACTTTTAAACGAAAAAACTACATATTATAAAATTCTTACATTTAATAATTATTCTCTTGTTATTATTACTCTCAAATATATACACAAAACAAAAGACAGGGAAACACTAAAATTATAAAATTATATTACTTTCTTATTTTCCATAGAATAATTGATTTAATGTTATAATACAAAATATTATTCATAGTAATCACAAGAAATAAGTTCACAGTTTTCATATACTGAATAGAAGTGGCATACTTTTTCTGTGTTTATTTACTCGAGTAATGGAAATTTGATTTTAGAATCATGAAATCATTTCATGTGAAGTCTGTGGCAATTTGTACATTTTGCAACTTCCGTCTTGATTATTTGCATGGAATGAAAGTTTGCATGCAATCATTCTCTTTTCTTATATATTTCCCAGCAATATCGCATGTGGTTTAACTAGGGTTGCCAGACGTCCTCCAGTTTAGTAAAATTTTTTCTGTCCTCCAATTCCAGCAAATGTTTTCTCCCTTTTTCTCATCAAGCGGTGCTATTTAAGAAGAAACTAAAGATCTCCCTGCTTCCTTCCCAGATAATAGATATAATACGGTATATACAGGGTATCCCCAATTTAAATGGCAAAACTTCAAGAGCATGTAGGGAACCGAAAAACTAAGATAAGAAGTCCTTTAGAGGTTTGCTCGTTTTTGCTCAATTTTAGAGAAAATCGCAAAAATTCAATCTCTCATTGTCAGTTGCTCTCTTGAGTTGATTGGCACCGAATAAACTTTCTGCGTCAAGGTTCCTTACATATGTAAACACTTGATGTTATCCTTTACGGTGCCAATCAATTCAAGAGAGCAATTAAGAGACCGAATCATAGATGCAATGCACCAAATATCACTAGAACAATGTCTAGCTGCAATTAATGAGGTCAGTGCTAGATGTAATGCTTGCATCGCTGCAAGAGGGCAACAATATCTGCATTAAATAGATGATAACATAAATAAAATGTAAATAAATAAGTAAAAAAACGAAAACTTATTTTGTTTCTTTTTTTGTGATTTTATCCAAAATGGAGCAAAAACGAGCAAACCTCTAAAGGATTTTCTGTCTTAGCTTTTCGGTCCCCTACACACTCCTGAAGTTTTGCCATTTAAATTGAGGACACCCTGTATAATAGATATAGTTTAAAATATATTAATTATATATATAATAAATATATCATTAGGGCTGCAATATTTATTCATTTTCATCTCTCTGCTAATGCCATGTCATCTCTTTTTTTTTTTGTAAAACTGCTTCGTGTCCTCCATTCGGGATTTTCAAATCTGGCAATCTTAGATTTAACACACAAGTGTCTCCTATAAAGTTGTTAAACTGATAAGCACACTTCGACAGATTCGAATATTATATTCTCTCGATCAGCGCGAAAGACATTTAGTTTTTATAATTAAATAAATTCTATAAATATTAACTACAAATAATAAAAGACCTCTCTGTATAATTTTTAGATAAATATATCAGACGAATATATTCAAGTATACTAACCATCAAATTAATAATGATAAGCCAAAATTTATCGATACTTTCTACATTGCGAAAACTCACTACCGACTTATTTTGTTCGACTAAAAATTTACATTCTTCCTGTCGTCAATATTTGCATAATAATCCCTTATCGTAAGTATTCAATAAATGTATATTGATTTAATTTCTTTTTCATATTTTTGTTTTTTTTTTTTTTTCAGTATGGCTTCGGTAAAACTAGCTTATACTTTGTACGAACCAGTGAATAAAAATGAGCAGAATCAAAATGCAGAGCAACCCATTCTATTAATGCACTGTCTCTTTGGCTCGAAATGCAATTGGAACGCACTACCAAAAATAATTCATCAAAAAACCAAGCGCAAGGTAGTTCACTCTAATAATTAATAAATTAACGTTAATAAATCTTAAAATCTTAGATTAAAATCTTTTGATATTTTACTTGAGAATGTAATGTATTTTTAATATTGTTAGTTATATATGCAAAAGATATATTTTTGTATTGCATTTAAGAAAATTATTGCACAACAGGTCATAGTAGTAGATGCCAGAAATCATGGTGATTCTCCGCATACATCAAACATGTCATACGAGGAAATAGCAGAAGATGTGATACAGCTTTTGAATGACCTAGGTTTTGAGAGAGCTGTTCTAGTTGGCCACAGTATGGGTGCCTTGGCCATGATGTATACCGCTTTAAATTTTCCACAATATGTCGAGAAATTAGCAGTTGTTGATATGTCTCCCATAAGAAGTCCCGTTTCTAGTATCGTGCTGATAAAAAAAATCTTTAAAGTAATGAGTTCAGCAACAGCAGATGGAAGTCCTACCTTATCAGAAGCATGTAAAATAATAGACCAACAGTTTGAAAAGTCTATTGAATCTAAGACAATGCGTCAGGTAATACTTTTCTGCTTTTCGTTTTATGCTTAAAATGGGAAAGCTATATTTGTAGTATATTTCTCTGCAGTTTCTAATAGCAAACTTGGTAGAAGTGGATTTGGGAAAGTACAAATGGCAAGTGAATTTACCAATATTGGAGCAAACATTCCTAACTCACATAGCTGTATTTCCCAAGGTAGATACAAAAATCTATGCGAAACCGACATTATTCATAGGCGGTGCTAAAAGTGAATATATTCAAGTGGAAGATCATGATCCGATTAAGAAATTATTCCCCTTGGCGGAATTTCATTACATAGATGGAGCAAATCATTGGGTTCACGTAGACAAACCTATCGAATTTGTCGATCTTTTAACGAATTTTATAAACAGTCCAGTCTTGTGAAACTCGTAAATATGTAAAAAAAAAAAACAATCGTAATTATTCTTTGTAAATATATACATATATTTCAGACGAATTTCACAACCTTGCAAAACAATGTGAAAAATATTAAAACAATATGTAGTGTAAAAGTAAAACTGCACATTATGCAGTTGATTGTGATCAAAAGCGCCATTAAGCGTCGAAAAACTCCGTCCTTATCAATGTCTTTCAGTTTTTTCGCTATCGTATGCATTATTATTGTGAGAACTGTATATAGGCTTTATTTAAAAAATTAGAGAACGAAACTAATGGAATCAAATATAATTCCATTCAAAGGCTATGTATTATGTGTTAAGCTAGCGCCAGACTATGCGCGTATTCGCAATTCGTGATTTGTAATTCGCGATTCGTGAACGGTATAAGGAAATCTGATTGATTGAGTCGGACGAATCATCCATCCACACTATTCACAAATTATAAACGAATCGTGAATACGCGCATAGTCTGGCGCTAGCTTTACTAACTTTACTATTGTACTTGAGTAATGATATTCGCTAATAATATCTCGCGCATAAGAAGAAATACTAGTAAAATATCCTGTAAAACTAAGTACTTTACGTCAATAATAATTTACAAATAAATATTTTGCTAAAAAAAGAAATAGGAACTATATTTTTCAACAAATTAAACGTAGCTTTTAGATGTTTAGATTAAAGCATTTCTATTGCAACAACATTCGCGTGTTCAAACTTAATTGCGACCAATACGCGAAATTCTAAGCTCGTTTTCGTGCCAAAAGTGACGAAATGTCAAACACTAGCCCAAATATGCAGTCTTGATCGTCATTGTCTCGCTGTACATGTGTCTGCGTGCGCGCGCGCGTTTGTGTGTGTGTGTGTGTGTGTACAGGATGTCCCAAATCATTTGGAACAATATTCGTGTGCAGATAGAACGGACTAAACTGAGTTGAAAAGTCCTCTATCATTTTTTTTATAACACTTAATAAAAGTGTTATTATTGAGTAAAGTCTATAGAGGACTTTTCTACTCAGTGGTCCGCTCTATCTGCACATGAGTATTGTCAAATGATCTGGAACACCCTGTATATAACTGTGATGTTACAACCCTATATATATATATATACAGGGTGTTCCATAATTTGCGGATCACCCGTCATGTGCAGGTAGAGCAGATGAAACTGAGAAGAGTCCCTTACCATTTTTTTCTATAACACTTAATAAAAGAGTTATTATTGAGTAAAGTTTGGCTAATCAGCGCCAACCTTTAGCCGGGCGTATGTCGAGGAACCGCGCGCTGTGAAGTGTGTAGCGGCGCACACTATCAGGCGTGCGGCTGCATAAGATCGGCGCTGATTGGCCAAACTTTACTCAATAATAACTCTTTTATTAAGTGTTATAGAAAAAAATGATAAAGAACTCTTCTTCTTCTCGGTTTCATCTGCTCTACCTGCACATGACGGGTGATCCGCGAATTATGGGACACCCTGCATATCACTTGCAATAATATTAATCAACAAATCCGCACACTACAATACGTCGTGCGTGTGTCCACCATTATATGCATAGTCGGCCTTATTGTGCATCACAAGCTGATTGTCGACGAAATAAAATGAGTCGGATCGCGTTTCAAATGGATTCGCAATCATTTCAGAAACTGGAAGGATATATACATTGTTTATGTCAAACATAGGATTCTTTGCTTGTACAGATTTAAGTAAATCATTGATGATTTATTGAAAACATTTTAAGCAACTCACCTAGATCTGCAGGCAATGTTGGAAACTCGTAAATGTGTTCGCATGTATTTTTGCTATTTGGTATGCAAAACCCAAATTGAAAATCGAAGGTCTTCAGCAATCTGTCCCGGAAAAAGTGTCGTTCTATCATCCGGAAATTATTGATCGGCTTAGGCCCTACGAGAAACTCGATTGTCGCTCCAACCGTCTTTAATTTGAGGAACTGCGGTGTGAATTGATATCGCACAAAACGTCCCGTATTTGCATCTTCAGATCCGAGTTCTTCGCAATCTGGTTCTGGCTCTTGATGAACATCGCATTCTGATACATATAAAAAATTAAAAATGATTATTATATGCAATTAACATTTCAATTTTGATTTGTAATCTAAATCGAAATTGTATAATCTTTATTTCCTGCATTATATATCTCAGTTTATTAACTGTGTGTTGTATAAATAATTTTGAATCTTTATATATTTAATTGACAGTTACAATCATAATATTTGTAGTCTTATCAAGTAATATTTAAAAGTTTAAAAAAAAAATAATATTAAATTATGTTATAAATTTATTTAAAGCATTATACAATTATATTTATTATATTGTATAAACGTAATATATATATGTTATATATGTTATTATTATATATTGTATAAACATAATATATATTTTAACATAAATTAATATAAATTAATTATAAACCTGATATCTAAAGTACATATTACATACCGCTAACAGGAGGCTTTGTTATCTCAAACAATACGGCGCCAGTTTCTAAATCTCTGATCTGAAATCTTGTAAAGTCTATATCGTAGACGTTGGCCTCTGGAGAGCAGAGATACTCTGAAACAATTATTATTTGTATGAGACAATAATTCATCGTACATATAAGAGAGATTTGCGGGTGCAAGTAACAATATTTAAACAACAAACAAATCGGTCATACTATCTGTAATAGAAGGTAATCGTAACACCGTTTCTGGAGTCACCGGGCCACCTTCGAGACTTCCATCGACGGCGTTCTTCGGATCGACCGTTGACGAAGTGTACGACGCAATCGCCTCGTTCGACTTGTTTTCGCTGTCCACGCTCATAATTTATTCACGGGCTCGAATACATATATTTAAAGGAATCAAGTTCGACATTCGATTAAAACGACGACAGGAACGATAATCGCGATTTGTTATGACGTTATTGTTAGCGATATGTCAATCGGCCTTGTCGATGGACGTCGTGATTTTATTACACGTTTATCAAGTCGTAATTTTGTTACACGTTTATCAAGTCGTTGCCAGCGCGTTTGTCACGACAATCACTATACGATTTATCATTTTATATGTAAATCAGCTGTCATTGTACATGTCATTTGTGATAGTTTGTGTTTCGCGTTTCCAAGTGTAAACATCCTGCGAAGAGAAAATTTATAGAAGCACGTTTCAACTGGAAAATAATGCCGTCAACAATTTATATACCTGATAAATGGGTGGGGTTTGCTTGGCACGTCATCGATTGGCCAATTCAAAATAAGATTCTTTGATTGGTCAATCGTTGCTGGTTACCCTAGGCACCGATTGATATGAGTGGTTGTGGTTAGAGTCCTAGATTATCAGCTATTTTAATCGACCAATCAGAAAGAGGAACAAGTTGCTGCCTCATTAATAATCTAGGGCTCTAGTTGTGGTCAAATGGGACGCTCCCTGTTGAGATTCTAGTGATTTTGAATAAAAATAATGGCTACAGATTTCCAACATTGGCAGTGGATTTCAGAACACAGGCATATTGTGGTTCGCTGGTTTGCTGGTGATCATATGATTGTATTGCGTTTAATTGTGACGAAGTGATATGAAGATCTGATGAAAGGAAAATTATATTTAATTCGATGCGAGGACGCGTTGTTGTCTTATTTGTTATACGTATGAAAATTAAGAAACTCGATATGAAAAGTAAGAGACACGAGCTGTGAACGGAATAATTAGAGAGAGATCAAAGAGTGATCACACGCATATGTTTATATAGAGTTTAATCAGTCATGTGTATGTGTGGATGAAAGTACATTATAAAGTACTTTTCTTATCCGGAGAAAATAAAGCATTGCCAGTTACAATGCTATGCCGCAACAAGGAATTTATATAATGTCAAGTGAGTAACTGAAATTATGTATAATTCTTTCGTTATTTTGTCACAAACAGGATATCAAATAATCGAATTTTGCTTTTTAAGGTATTTGATAGATGAGAGAGAGATCGAATGAAATCAAAAGTGTTATGTTTTACACCCTGATTTATACATCCAATATTAAAATGTCGAATATAGTAATGCAACAATTTGTCCAACGACTAAAGTCAAGAAATGAGGAGGCACGTAACAAAGCTGCGCGCGATTTGTGCCTATACGTCAAGAGAGAACTGCGAGAAGCATCGCAGGAGGAGATCACAGCTTTTATGGATGAATTTAATCATCACATATTTGAAATGGTATCTGCCTCCGATATAAATGAGAAGAAGGGTGGTATATTAGCCATAGTTTGCCTTATAGGAGCAGACGTAGGTAATTTTAATACACGAACGGTACGATTTGCCAATTATCTTAGAAACTTGATACCTTCCAATGATGTGGGCGTTATGCAATTAGCTGCGAAAACTGTCGGAAAGTTAGCGTTAGTTTCGGGCACTTATACAGCCGAGTATGTCGAGTTTGAAGTGAAACGTGCCTTTGAATGGCTTGGCGCAGACAGGCACGATGGTAGAAGACACGCTGCCGTGCTTGTGCTGAGAGAACTCGCTGTCTCTGTGCCAACATACTTTTTTCAACAAGTTACACCGTTTTTTGAATTGATATTTAACGCTATACATGATCCTAAACCCGCTATACGAGAAGGCGCTGTAGAAGCTTTGAGAGCAGCGCTAGTAGTCACTGCTCAGAGGGAAACTGCAAAACAAATGCACAAGTCTCAATGGTACAAACAATGCTATGACGAGGTAGTAGATGGATTTGAAGAAGTTCATACAAAGGAGAGAGGCATTAACAGAGACGATAGGATACATGGCTCGTTATTGGTACTAAACGAGTTGCTGAGATGTAGCAACGTTCAATGGGAAAGAAACTATGAGGCTTTAATGGAGAGACTAAACGGTTCTACGCAAAATGAAAATGATATTCTTTCTTTGATGCCACGCTTGAAGACAACAATA
This sequence comes from Polyergus mexicanus, assembly GCF_030449975.1. NCBI lineage: Eukaryota > Metazoa > Arthropoda > Insecta > Hymenoptera > Formicidae > Polyergus > Polyergus mexicanus. Next base: position 2,837,004 of record NW_027223333.1, on the reverse strand, counting down.
GTGTCTAAGTGGGCTAGGTGCACTCAGAACACTTCTACATCTCAACACATATTATATCCAGCGCATGAATCAACTGTTTGCAGATGTTTAATGCAAGAGAGATTGGATGATATGTACAATGATATTATGAATCAGAAACTATCTAGAAATCCACACATTCAACATGCTCTTATGATGTTGTTGCCGAGACTTGCCGCATTTAACAAGGAGAAATTTATAAGGGATCATCTGAAAGAGTCCTTGGCGTATCTTCTGCTGATCTTGCGCAGTCGCGAGAAGGATCGCTATGCTGCTTTTACGTCAATTGGTTTTATAGCTGTAGCAGTGGAGGACGCAATAAATCCGTATCTACCGAAGATCATGGAAGTGATCAAAAGTCTGCTTCCGTCTAAGGAAACGCCGAGCAAAAAACGTACTTCCCTAGAACCCGCGGTATTTATTTGTATCACTCTGCTCGGTCATGCAGTTAAACAGGTCATAGCTTCCGATGTTAGGGATCTGTTGGAGCCCATGTTCCAAACTGGGTTAAGCCCGATTTTGACTACTGCACTCAGAGAACTAGCACACAGCATCCCGTCTCTGCAAGTAGATATATCTCAAGGTCTCTTGCGAATGCTATCTCAGGTTTTAATGCAAAAGCCATTGAGACATCCTGGAGCTCCGTGGACGGTAACTAGTCCAAATTCCGCGGCGGATGACGTCTCGTCGACGGTACTTGCGCTAAAGACTCTGGGCACATTCAATTTCGATAATAACCCGCTGTTACAATTTGTAAAGAGATGCGCGGATCATTTCTTAACATCGGAACAAGCGGAGGTTCGATTGGAGGCTGTGAAAACATGTTCCAGATTATTGAGATTGACGCTGAATCAGTCCGGTCCTACGATAATCACTACCGTCTCGACTGTTCTTAGCAAATTGCTAGTAGTAGGAATAACTGACACGGATCCCGACGTTCGACTGTGGGTATTGGCATCGTTGGACGATTCCTTTGACGTTCAATTGGCGCAAGCGGAGAACTTATCCGCGCTATTCATTGCTATGAACGATGAAATGTTTGAGATAAGAGAACTAGCGGTTCGTACCGTCGGACGACTTAGTACGTTGAATCCTGCTTACGTTATGCCGTCATTGAGAAAGACTCTAGTGCAGTTTCTCACGGAATTAGAACACTCGGGAATGGGTCGTAACAAAGAGCAAGCTGCCCGAATGTTGGATCATCTAGTCGTCACCGCGCCGAGGCTCGTTCGACCATATATGGAACCGATCCTGAAAGTTCTCGTTCCAAAGTTAAAGGAATCCGATCCGAACCCCGGAGTAATATTGGCTGTTCTGCGTGCGATCGGTGATCTGGCGGAGGTCAACGGTGCCGAAATGCAACAATGGATGCCCGAGCTCTCGTCGATATTACTAGAAATGTTGGTAGATGCTAGCTCGCCCGAGAAAAGAGGCGTGGCATTGTGGGTCTTTGGTCAATTGGTCGGTAGTACCGGTCACGTAGTAAAACCGTACATGCAATATCCGACCTTGCTGGACGTTCTTATCAATTTTCTCAAGACCGAGCAACAACCAATTATCAGGAGAGAGACTATCCGAGTACTCGGACTATTGGGTGCGTTGGATCCGTACAAACACAAGATGAATCTCGGACAGATTGACTGCCAATTAGATACGCTTAGTTCGATGGCGGATACCAAGAGCGACGTGGAGAATACTCAGGACTTGACCACCAGCGAGATGCTGGTAAATATGTCGCCGTCCACGTTGGAGGAATTCTATCCGGCGATCGCTATCACGACGCTCATGCGAATTATTCGCGAACCGACATTATCCCAACATCATACTATGGTAGTACAAGCGGTGACCTTCATATTCAAGAGTCTTGGGATAAAATGCGTCCCATACATCTCGCAGGTGATGCCGAGTTTCTTGAATGTCGTGCATATGGCGGATATAAATTTTCGAGAATTTCTATTTCAACAGTTGGCCGTTCTCATTGCGATCGTAAAGCAACATATACGAAATTACTTGGACGATATATTTACCTTGATCAAAGAATTCTGGACCGTGAATAGCCCGTTACAGACTACATTGATACTCCTAGTCGAACAGATTGCAGTGGCTCTTGGCGCGGAGTTCAAAATCTACCTGCCGCAATTGATGCCCCCGATATTAAGAGTACTGACACATGATATCAGCAAAGATCGTGCAGTGACGGTGAAGTTGCTTCTGGCATTACAGACATTTGGAAATAATCTGGACAATTATCTACATCTTGTTCTACCGCCGATTGTGAAGTTATTTTACGCAAATGATTGTCCGATAACTGTGAATAAAGTCGCTCTCGAGACAGTCGATCTCTTGGCAGATACATTGGATTTCACGGATTTTGCGTCGCGAATCGTTCACACTTTAGTACGTACGTTAGATCAATGTCCAGAGCTGAGGAATACGGCCATGGACACGCTCTGCGCCGTCGTGATGCAATTGGGCAAGAAATATCAGATTTTTATCGTGTTGGTACAGAAGATTATGACAAAGCACAAGATTGTCAATTCCCAATATGATGTTTTAATAGACAAGATTCTCACCGATACGACTGCGACGGACGGTGAAGATTTTTTACTAATGAGGCTACGACATTCCCGCAATAAGAATCGCGAACTCTCCTTGACGCCCTCGGAGACGACTACAATCAAGAAATTGCACGTGTCGGCTTCTAACTTGCAGAAAGCATGGACGGCGACGCGACGAGTATCCAAGGACGATTGGCTTGAGTGGTTGCGATGCTTTTCCATTGGTCTACTGAAAGAATCCCCGTCTCCGGCTCTGAGATCTTGCTGGGCGTTAGCGCAGACATACGCCGTGTTACCGCGGGATCTATTCAACGCAGCCTTTGTTTCGTGCTGGACTGAATTAAACGAGAATTACCGGACAGAACTGATACAGACCCTGCATCAAGCGTTAATGGTTCCCGATCTGCCCACCGAAGTGACACAGACCATCTTGAACCTGGCTGAATTCATGGAGCACTGCGATAAAGGCCCGTTGCCATTGGATAACAAGATTCTGGGAGACACGGCGATGCATTGTCGCGCATATGCCAAAGCATTACATTATAAAGAAGACGAGTTTCATAAAAGCAGAAGCAGTAACATATTCGAGTCCCTAATTTCCATCAATAATAAGCTTCAACAGAAGGAGGCGGCTGAAGGCTTGCTGGAATATGTGATGAATCAACACAATCAAGAGGATCTCAAAGTACAGATACGCTGGTACGAGAAGCTTCACAACTGGGACAAGGCGCTACAACTATACCAGGAACGTCTGGAGAGCGATTCTGCGGATGTGGAGTCTATCTTAGGTGAGATGCGTTGTCTGGAAGCTCTCGGCGAGTGGGGCCAACTGCACGAGGTCGCTACAAAACAATGGTCATCGAATCAATGCGACGACATCAAACAAAGAATGTCAAGAATGGCGGCGGCCGCGGCGTGGGGTTTGAGTCAATGGGAAAGTATGCAGAAGTATGTCTCGCTGATACCAAAGGATACTCAAGACGGGGCATTTTACAGAGCGGTTTTAGCGATTCACGATGAACAATATAACGTCGCGCATCAGCTCATCGATAGCGCGAGAGATCTGTTAGATACCGAGCTGACTGCCATGGCTGGCGAGAGCTATCAACGAGCGTACAATGCTATGGTGGAGGTACAAAAGTTGGCGGAATTGGAGGAGGTGATACAATTCAAGCTAGTACCCGAACGCAGAACGGCCATCAAGTCTATGTGGTGGGAAAGACTTCAAGGTGGACAGAGAATAGTGGAAGACTGGCAGAAGATCATACAGGTGCATACATTAGTGGTCTCGCCGCAGGATGACATGTACACGTGGCTCAAGTACGCCAGTCTCTGCCGAAAGAGCGGCAGCTTGATGCTGTGTCACAAAACATTGGTGATGTTGATGGGTACGGATCCGTCCTTGACCCCGGATCAACCATTACCGACCACTCATCCCCAGGTGACTTTTGCTTACTGCAAGCATCTGTGGGTCGCGAATAAACGCGAGGAGGCTTACGGTCAGTTGCAGCGATTTGTGCAGACTTATTCGAATCCGACGACGGCGGCAGTAACGACGAATCAAGACGACGAGAAGCAGCACGATAGTAAAAAGAGAGTGCTTGCCAAGTGCTTTCTCAAGCTCGGCGAGTGGCTGGAAGCCTTGCAAGGTATAAACGAACGCTCTATTCCAGCGGTATTATCTTACTACGCTGCGGCCACGGAACACGATCCTACATGGTACAAAGCGTGGCATGCCTTCGCCTATACCAATTATGAAACCGTACTGTTCTATAAGCATCAACAAGGCAACGATTCCACACCTGCGGAAGCAGTTGTACCCGGGAATGGAACGCGTAATAATCTTTCGCAATATATATCTCAGTTTACTGTGCCAGCTGTGGAAGGATTTTTCAGATCCATCAACTTGTCGGATGGCAATTCTCTGCAAGACACCCTCCGTCTGCTGACACTCTGGTTCGATTATGGTCAATGGCCGGAAGTGTATGATGCCGTCGTCGAAGGTATAAGATTGATAGAAATAAACACCTGGCTACAAGTGATACCACAACTCATAGCCAGGATTGATACACCTAGGGCGTTGGTCGGCCGTTGCATACACCATCTTCTTATAGATATAGGAAAAACGCATCCTCAGGCTCTGATTTATCCATTGACGGTAGCCTCGAAAAGCGCTAGTCATGCGAGGAAAACCGCGGCTAATAAAATTTTGAAGAGCATGTGCGAACACAGCCCAACGTTGGTACAACAAGCTATGATGGCGAGCGATGAGCTTATCAGGGTCGCGATTTTGTGGCATGAATTATGGCACGAAGGTTTGGAGGAGGCTAGTAGATTGTATTTTGGCGAGAGAAATGTTAGAGGCATGTTTGACACGCTAGAGCCGTTGCACGCTATGCTGGAAAGGGGGCCACAAACTCTAAAAGAGACCTCTTTCAATCAAGCTTATGGAAGAGACTTGATGGAAGCGCAAGAATGGTGTCATAGATATAAAGCGTCACGAAACGTTCGAGATTTAAATCAAGCCTGGGATTTGTACTATCACGTGTTTCGAAGGATATCACGACAACTGCCACAATTGACCAGTTTAGAATTGCAATACGTTAGCCCGAAATTGCTTCTCTGTCGAGACTTGGAGTTAGCTGTACCGGGAAGTTACAGTCCTGGCCAATCTATAGTGAGAATAGCTAGTATTCATAGCTCTATGCAAGTGATAACCAGTAAACAGAGACCAAGGAAATTATGTATTAAAGGTTGGTTTTACGATTTAAAATTAAATTATAATAGAAAAAAGAAATATATTTCTTTTTTAATTTTAATTTTAATTAATTAATTTATTTATTTTATTAAAGCGATTTAGATAATATTAATCTAATTTAATGTATATTTTCTAGGTAGCAACGGTAAGGATTATATGTTCCTATTAAAAGGTCACGAAGATCTAAGACAAGATGAGAGAGTGATGCAATTATTTGGTCTAGTCAACACCCTTTTGTTGCACGATCCGGATACTTTCCGAAGAAATCTTACTATTCAGGTAAATTTAGTTTGCAATTGATAATAAATATAAATGTATTGCAAATTGCAAAAATTTTATATCAATCGGTCATCATATGTTTAGAGATATGCTGTGATTCCATTATCTACAAACAGTGGATTAATCGGTTGGGTACCATATTGCGATACACTTCATACTCTTATTAGAGATTATAGGGAAAAGAAGAAGATATTACTCAATATCGAACACAGAATAATGTTACGAGTAAGTTGACAAGTTTTTTAAACTTTGCAATAATTCCTTTTAAAAAAATCTGTCATGTGTAAAATATATATAAATATATATTTCATATTTGTACTATAACTTTTATATTTTTAGATGGCACCTGACTATGATCATCTCATGCTCATGCAGAAAGTCGAAGTGTTCGAACACGCGCTTGAACATACACATGGAGACGATTTGGCGCGTCTTTTATGGCTAAAGTCGCCATCGAGTGAGATATGGTTTGATCGCAGGACAAATTATACGCGCTCTTTGGCCGTGATGTCTATGGTGGGATACATACTTGGTCTCGGCGATCGTCATCCTTCTAATCTAATGCTGGATCGTCTCAGCGGTAAGATATTACACATCGATTTTGGGGATTGCTTCGAGGTGGCGATGACGCGAGAGAAGTTTCCGGAAAAAATACCGTTCCGTCTGACGCGAATGCTGATCAACGCGATGGAAGTAACTGGTATCGAGGGAACATACAGAAGGACCTGCGAATCCGTGATGTCTGTACTGCATCGGAACAAAGATAGTCTAATGGCAGTCCTGGAGGCATTCGTGTACGATCCTCTTCTCAATTGGAGATTGATGGACAACGCAGTACCCAAGGGTAAACGATCGGACGCCCAGAGTATGAGCGCTAGCAGCAGCCAGGAACAGGGCGATATGCTCGATTCTCTTACTGCCACGTTACCAAAGAAAGGTGTACCATGTAGCATTGAAAACGGAGGTAAAGGTAAATGCATTTTTTAACTCCCATTAATGTAACATTGCATCAGATGATAAAGTTATTAAATTCATTGTTTTTAAACCTACTAAGTGCTTAATATTCGTATATTTTTATATATATTGTAATAATATACAAAAATATTAATAAAAGTTTATCTCTCAAGACATCAACAAAGAATGACGTGTACATGTATAAAAATCTTTTCAATTATAATTGACTTAAAAATTCAAGTGGTATTACAAATTAAATCAATTGAAAAACAATTACCATACATGTCAGCCTTTCCCAAGCATTTGTATGCAAGTTTTGCTTTCAATGTTGCAGCTGATAATAATCAACCAGAAGCATTAAATAAGAAAGCCCTGACGATTATAACCAGAGTCAGAGATAAATTAACAGGACGTGATTTTTCGCACGAGGAAACTCTCAGCGTTCGACGACAAGTCGATCTACTAATCCAGCAGGCTACAAATAATGAAAACCTTTGTCAATGTTACATTGGATGGTGCGTAATTATTTATTGCTATATATTATAGAAAGAACATGTATCCATGTTTAGTAATTTTTACATATATGTATTATAGATATTTTTATTATATTTACAACATATGCATTTGGTATTATATATATTAACAATTTGCTCAGACTTTGATTTTATCTAAAGAGAATTTTATATATATAACAAATTTAAGAAATTATTATAGGCTCTCGAGTGAAATTCACAAATTTAAATAATCGTGGGCTAGTAAGAGCCAGACGCGAATGGTAATGCGTCAGTTTCATAGAAAAATAATTTTCTATGAAACTGATTACGTACACAGGGTTCGATTCCCAATTCAATGACTTCGCCCCGATATTTTTCTCGCCTTCGTCTCTCCAGGAGGATAAAAGGAGATTATTATAAATCTCAAATTGAGATTAATTTACATTTGACATAAGACCAAGTAAATTTTTCATGCCCTGTGCATATAATATAGTTTCAAAGAAAAATTATTTTTCAATAAAACTGACATATTACCATCCGCATCTGGCTCTTACTAGCCCGCAATTATTTAAATTTGTCAATTATATATACATATATATATATATATATATAAGTTATATAAAAAACGTGGACATATATAAAAATTTTAATATTACATATTGTTACAGGTGTCCATTTTGGTAAAAATGAGATGAAGCTCTAGCTCTAGTCAAGATGAAGTCTCATATGTAAGCAATTATCCGCTTTTGTAATTAAAACTTTACAAAGTTATTGGTTAAGTTTAATTTGATAATAATCATATGGGTTGTATATATTTATATAATATATTATTATATATGATTTATATGTAATAAAGTAACGATCGCAGGTATAGCAAATACATATTAGCGCGTATCGTGTATGTACGTTACAAACTTTGGTTAACAATTAATAATAATCTTATCAAATCACTTTTTTTTTTTAAACTTCGCAGTATACATAATATTATATAATATTTTTGTTTCGCTGTTACACATTGTATATCACATTTTAAACAATTGACAAATATGTCATTGTAAATAAAACTTCCGCATCGATAATAATTCCATCGAAATAAAATTCAACATTAATCATACCATATATAACAAGATTTACAATATATCAAGTTGTGGAGAAAAATATTCGAATTAAGAAGTAAAATCGGAAAAAATTTAGCGTATTTTGTTATAGCCTTTACAATGATCGAGCGTCATCTCCGAATCGAGGTAGATTATGAAGTTTCCGTATCACTTGTGCGGAACGGCGAGAGCGGGAATAGTTCGCTCATTCTAGTCCGTAGAATTTGTTTCATGTCGCTTCTCGCCAAGTAGATAGGTATGTTACCGCCGAATTCGGAGATGACCTGTCTGCATATCCCGCACGGAGTGGTGAACGTTATGTTCTCTTGATCGGCGACCACGGTCAACGATGTGAATTTCTTCTTTCCCTCCGAAACGGCTCGCACGATCGCCGTGGTCTCGGCGCACACAGTCGCGGAGAACGCCGCGTTCTCCACGTTGCAGCCCCGGGAGATGCTTCCATCGGCGCATCGCACCGCGGCGCCGACCTTGAATTTGCTGTACGGCGAATACGATTTCTCGCGCGCCGCCACGCTCTCCCTTATCAGCTCTTGAGTGTCCGCGTCTGCAAAACATTTTTTTTTTCATTTAATTAAATGATTCTGTTATCAACGCGAATCCAGAGAGATCATTCTTAACGTATTAAATATTGTAATGGTGACAATATTCACACATAATTTTCATACATGACGCAATTCTGGTATAAACAAATTACATATGTATACATATTACACAATAGGGTCATATAAACGAAAAATAACGCGAGATTTAGTTATTCATTATATTATTAAGCATGCATTATTAAATTGCGTTTTTAAACAATTGGCAGAAATTAAAAGGACATTCAAGATGTTGAGATAAAATCCTTTCCAACCGCGCGCGTTAACAGAAACATGAATGCAGTAATTAAAAAAACTATACAAGATCCAAGAATGTAAAGTATGAATGACGATATTATATTTCTGGGTTATCAAATCCAGAGAGATCATTATTAACATGTTAAATATTGTAATGGTGACGTGTTTCTCTCTCTCTCTCTCTCTCTCTTTCTCTCTTTCAATAATTCATACATAATTTGCATACATGACGCAATTCTGGTATAAACAAATTACATATGTATATCTCAGTCAGCCAGGTCTGTTCTAACAGATATTGCCAAGTGCTTGCTACAAATTATTGTCAGCAAAAAGGCTACAAATTTGGTACAAGAGTTGTTATTACCGATTAAGCTGGCAGATTGCCGGCAAGAATCAAGCAAAGCTTGCTAACATAACTACACAGCAAATTGGCGGCAGAAACCGAGCAAAGCTTGCTGACATGACTGACATCAGATTGTCGGCAAAAACTGAGCAGGATCTAGAGTGCGCAATCTGATGGCAGATTGGCAGCAAAAACCGAACAAAATCTGCAGCTTATTACAAAGTATTATAAAATAGTTCAGTCGCTTATCGCTATGCGGCGCGTTATTCATTATCTATACCCGTATTCAAATTCTTGTCATGAGTGTATATAAAGCCTACAAAATGCTAATCATATTATAATATATATATATTTCTATCAGTTCAATTTTTGACACAATTCTTATACAGGAAATTCAGATATTGAATTGATTTTTGGCAAATCGGACAGATAATTGTTCGATTTTCACTTATTCAAACAATTTCTGTCCAAAAAGATCTTTAATTTTATAAATTAAGTTATTTGAATTTACCTATATGTTTTAAAATATTAATATATGATTTTATATAATGTCTAATTATCTAATGGTCATTTTATGACCAAAACTTATCATCATTTTGTTACTTAGGGTTAAGGCTTTAAATCTATTTAAATATATACTTTTATATGAATGGCCAAAACCTGCAGAATTTGTTCGGTTTTTGCTGACAATCTGCTATCAGATTGTCTTGCGCAGATCTTGGTCGATTTTTGCCATCAATTTGACGTCAAATCATGTCAAGCTTTGCTCGGTTTTTGCCGTCAATTTGCTGTCAGGTTATGTCAACAAGCTTTGTCACCAAAACACAAGCTTAATGCGGACACAGATGGCACTGGATTTGTTACCAAGTTTTGAGCGAATTTGATGCCAATTTGGCAACAATTTGTTATCAAATTGCTTACTGGGTAAACGAAAAATAACGCGAGATTTAGTTATTTATTATCCAAGAATGTAAAGTATGGGTGATGTTATTACGTGGCGATCGGATTTAGACACACGTCGACAATGACAAAAGATATAAGGGTGACGCGCAGAATGGAGAAGCGCACTTTGACATATGACATATGATGCGGAAGCATGCGTTTACCAAGCTCCGTGAAATCCACTATTTCTCCAACGTTCATCCTGTCAGGAATCGTAAAATCCACCAATGGCTAATATCAGGTCAAGTACGCCTCGATGACGTCCTCGACGACGATGACGTCTCACGTCAAACGCAGTTTCGGAGCCGCCAGTTTCCGGCTCTAATTCTTGACTTGCCTACCAACTCGCGCCATCTAATTTAACCTAACCTAACTTAATCTGACATGACTCCAACTCTAACCTCAAGAGACGATCGGATCCAAAGTTTCGAATCTAACATTTACGTAATATAATTCGGTGATAAGCGTGATTATTGATTATAATCATACCATTCGTCAATTATTATCTCTTCTTTTCTTCGCACTTGTTGAGATACTGCATTGACCCCAATGCATATTTCAAAAAAATATCCTATGTACATATTGGCAACAATCGAAAAGAATTTATCGATGTATCGCGCGGGAAAATTCAATTTACCATTGTAGACAACGAAAAGAAGCTAATAAACGTCTTATAAATATTTCAACCACTTTCAAACGAAAATACTCCGTTATAAAATGACACGCGAGCAAGAGAGAGGGAAGACTTTAATATGAAGATAATTAATAATTCTTATATAAAAAAAATCAATTTGTTTCTTAATACGCAAATTTTTATTACACGTCGAGTTATATACAGGGATACGAGTTTTTATCCCCCAAATTCTATTAAATACAAATTCTAGATTATTTCAAATCGATTTATCTCACTATTGGCTTCCCGCTATATCAATAATTATATACGTGGAATGACATCGCGAATTTTAAGGTGAGATTATATTAGATCATCTAAAATAGAATTTATATTACGCATATCGTTACTTATTTGCATATCAAATTATATATAGAATTTGTTTGCAAACTATGTTCCGAATTATATAGGTCGTCTAAAATGGGTTTAACTCGCTTTCATCAATACGATATATGGAGAGAGAGAGAGAGAGAGAGAGAGAGGAGAAGGAGAGAGACGGAGAGGAATAGCGAGCGCGTGGCGACGCGCTTGTTGGTTGCTCAGCTGTTTTGAAGAGTCGACGACGCAGCGAACGAACTGGCCGTGACTCGGCGTAAGACCACTGCATTCACGTCCAAACGCAAACAGATGTGGAGTGACTGTCCAAATTTCTGACACATCTCGTGCGCGGGTTATCGGGTGTCGCGCGCTACGGGGAGCGTGCACGGTCCAATTTCTTTTTTTTTTTTCGCGTACACGCGCGCGACGAGTCGTCCTCCTCGCAGCATCGAGGCCCTGACCGAGAGCCAGTTTCTCTTATTGACAGAAAGACGGAGCGAAATAAAGCGATCGCCATGAGCGAGCTGAGCCAGGAAGAGGTGAGTGCGAAGAAGAAGAAGAAGAAAAAAAAAAGGATCGTGTGTTCGATTACCTCAGCTAACTTCAGATATCTATATCCTGGCTATAGCGTGTTGTTCGATTATATCTCTCGTTACCCAGCAGAGTTTACCTACTTCCTCCTTTTCCCTCCAATAGTTGAATGTATATTCGTCCCGTTCTCGAGTGCAAGGAGTGTAACACTCGTGTGTTATGGACCTTCGATTTGTTGTCATATCAGAGAGATCCATTCTTTTCATAACTGCACTCTATATGTCTCCGCAATTTTTCTTTATCTTCTCTCTCTCTCTCTCTCGCTCTTTTTATCTCTTCTGCGAAATCTTGGATATATATATATATATATTTTTTTTTTCATCTTGCGAAGAGAGTAACATCACGTAGGCGAAAAGAACATGCTCATTGTTCTCGTACGCGTTTTCGAAAGATCTTTCTCCTCGAATTTCTATTTTCTCGTCAGAAAAAATTATTTATTCCGTGTTGGTCGTAAAAATGGCCTACACGCGCGCATAAGGAAACTAATTATGTAATGGACGCACGATATAAATCAGACCTTTACATTTTAATGAAGGAAACCTTGCATGGAGCTTCCAATAATACATTTACTCCAGGATCATATGATTTTACGATAACAAATTTCGTTTTTTTATTATTTCGCTGTTCTTTGCAATCACTTTGCCTTTTGCCATTATATCGTGTTCTCTGTCATACATGTATTTGTTCCCTTGTTTGTTGAGAAATTACTAATCGCATACGTTTGTGAAAGTAATAAACTTACAATAATTTTTATCAGCAAGTGTATCGCAATTTTTCGCTTTATTCTTCGAGATTTATGTTTCTGAATAATAATATGCAATTGAGAAAACAAAGAGTTCAATATTATTATTTTTAAAATATAATATAGACTGTTTGTTTTTGTTTTCTTTATCATAAACTGCTATATACTGATGGATAAAAATAGCTCGGTAACAAAGACATTTCAATGAGTGACTGTGCCTTTTCAATGTTTCAGGCATCTCCTGGCAGAGTTCTAAAAAGAGTCATCACACACTTCTTTTTTTTGTTACTTTGTTGTAGATGAGGAAAAGGCGATTAGCCCGCTTAGCGGGCATAAACACTAGTAATACAGCTGCCAGTTCATCTAATAGTTCTGCTCCAATTTCTCCAAGTACTCCAGGTCCATCAAAAGCATTTGCAGAACCAATGATATCTCCATCTATCGCACAACAATTACAGCGTGCTGAAATTCCAATGGAAGTGGAAGAAAGCAGCGATAAGCAGTGTAATACCTCAGGACTAGATGTGGATTCTGGAATCGAAACTATGGAGGTTGAGGAATCTGATAGAAAAGATTCAATACCAAGATCACGTGTGAGTATTTTTATATTGAGAAAGAAAAAATACAAAAATATATAAAAAAAGAAAACTTTTTTTGATACAATAAGAGTGTGATTTATTATTTGTATTTCTCATCTATTTCTATTTTTGCTATATTTTAGACAACAAGTTCTAGCATAGAAGTTACAACGGATCACATACATGTTGTCATATCACGTGTTTTGTGCATATCGTGGAAAAGCCCTATAGAGGGAAGTATATTTCTGCCGCAAACGGCAGCATACACGCAAACACAGAGACAGCTGGACTTTAGCGATATTATCAATCAGGCACTGATGGAGGTTTTGTGCATATTCTCGAGAGGGGAAAATCCTTTGAAAGACATCACGGTAGACATGTCGTCCGACCGTGAGGATAGTCCGAATAGTCAAGCGAGTCCTTTGTTAAGTCCTGTGGTGGCTCTTCCATCTTATCAATTACCAACCATACCACTACCCATAGGCGATAAATCATCACAACCGAAAAGTTTGACTTATTTATTAGATTGTTATTCAAGAATTGCAATCGAAGAAAGAAATCATCCAAAGGTATACGTATACACACAGACACATATATATCTTCAAAATTAAACAGATTTTATTAAACCAATTCTTATTTATATATTTTATAGCGATCCAGTGTACCTCCTCTTTCCGATGTACTAACGATTTTGAGAGCGCAATGTGTTCAGTATTCTAGCCTCGTTCTACAAGGGTTGGTCGGCATTTGCCAAGTTACTGTTATACCTATGTGCACCACTCATCTTCTCTATCCGATATTATCGCAGAGCTTACCTCGGGGCTATCTTCACGAGCTCGTGGCTAGGACACACACGAATCCGAATACATTCAATAAAATTTTCACTCCAGTCTTGCAAGGCCTGTATCTCGCGATGCAGCAGGCGAGCTTGGTCGGCAATACCCATAGAAGACCGATCGAGGCGCTAGACGAACTGATAGAGATTCGCTGTGGACCAAGTGGCAATATACGTCCAATTTGCCGTCTGATAACGAATCAAGTTCAATTCTTGCCTGATGTTATGACATCAGCAGCTGGAAGAGAACTTACGAGAACCTCATTCCTGGGACCGTTTCTCTCGGTATCGGTATTTGCCGAAGAGCAACCGAAAGTGGCGGAGAAATTCTTCAGCGGAAATCCTGTCACGGACAAATCGGTGAATCTCACGCTGCAACAAGAATTGGAGAGTATCAGAACGTCGTTGCACAAGATGTTTCATGCAATACTCGCGAATAGCAATTGCCGCGATGCCACCCTTGCGTATTTGGCGGCATTGCTGCGTCACAACGAGAAACGCGCGCAAATACAGACGGAAGAATTCTCCTTGGCCGGAGATGGATTTATGTTAAATCTACTATCGATTTTGCAAATGCTCTCTGTGAAGATCAAGCTGGATACTGTAGATCTGCTGTATCCATTTCATTCTTCCAGTTTCGTCGAAATAAAGAACGACACAAGACTGAAACTCACTTCGCAAGAGGTTGCAGAATGGCAGAAACATTTGGAGAACACACATAAGTGGACGGAACCGAAGTTTCCGACACAATGTTGGTTCCTCACGCTGCATTGTCATCACATCGCGCTGTTACCGGCATTGCAAAAATATCAGAGAAAATTGCGGGCCTTACGGGATTTACAAAAAATGCTTGACGAACTGCAAGCCACAGAACCCCAATGGAAAGATAGTCCTTTTGCAGAGCATAATAAAGACTTGATCAAACAATGGAAGCAACAGTTGAAGCGATTGGTTAAATCCAAATCATGTGCGGATGCAGGTCTGATAGATCCCATCTTTTTGAGAAGATGCTTACATTTTTATATATCGGTCGCCGAGGTTTTGCTAAGTCTTCTGACGCAAACTACTCCAGGTGATCCTCTTCCCGAACTTCCATTGCCTCAGGAAGTTACATGCAAATTCACCGCACTACCGGAATGGTATGTGGAGGACATAGCGGAGTTCTTGTTATTCACACTCCAGTAAGTTTTTACTAAATTATCAAGTCTCACAATTATAGATACATAATGCTTATTTGTAACTTATTAATAATTATAACTGCATTTTTATTTGCAGATTCTGCCCTGGGGTAGTGGCAAGTAATATGGATAATTCGCTTATCACTTGGCTACTCGTCGTCGTATGTACGCCACATTGTATACGAAATCCGTATCTAATCGCAAAAATCATCGAGGTTCTTTTTGTGATAAATCCTAGTGTTCAGGTAAATTTGTATATGTGAAATGCATTCTTATATTTTATATTACTTTAACATCTTATTTTTGACCTACATAGGGAAGAACAGAAACTCTTCATGATAAAGTCATGGCACATCCTATATCCAAGACATTTCTGGCATCGTATCTCATGAAGTTTTATACCGACGTTGAAACCACTGGCTCTAGTTCCGAATTTTATGACAAGTTTTCAATACGTTATCACATAAGTCTGATCTTAAAATCGATGTGGGATAGCCCGATACATCGAGCGTCTATCGTCAATGAGAGCAATAACGGCAAGCAATTCGTCAAGTTTATCAACATGCTGATGAACGACACCACCTTCCTGCTTGACGAGAGTCTGGAATCTCTGAAGCGTATACACGAGGTGCAGGAACTCATGTCCGACACTAGCGCGTGGAGCGCTTTCCCGCAGGAGCAACAGCAATCGAGAACGAGACAGCTGGCAGCGGACGAGAGACAAGCCAGATCTTATCTTACATTAGCCAAGGAAACAGTTGCCATGTTTCATTACTTGACAGTCGACATTAAGGAACCGTTTCTACGACCGGAATTAGTCGGACGGTTATGTGCCATGCTGAATTTCAATTTGCAACAGTTGTGTGGACCTAAGTGTAAAAATTTGAGAGTGAGAAAACCGCAAAAATACGGTTGGCAACCGAGGACGTTACTCAGCCAATTGGTTGATATATATTTACATCTTGACTGTGATAATTTCGCGGCTGCTTTGGCCAGTGATGAAGTGAGTGTATCTTTTATAATATTGTATATTATATATATTACACATGTGTGTGTGTATTTGTATATTTATTTGTATATATATATGTATATATATATATATATATATATATATATATATTTATTTATTTATTTATTTTTGCAGCGTTCGTTTTGTAAGGAGTTGTTCACCGACGCTGCAAGCAGACTAGAGAGATCCGCCATCAAAACTACGACGGAAATCGAGAGGTTCATAGCTCTCGCCGAGCGTGCAGCGGTAATTGCGAGAGACAATCGCGCGCGCGACGCGGACTACGGCGACGCTCCTGAGGAATTTCGGGATCCATTAATGGATACTCTTATGGAGGATCCAGTCAAGCTACCATCTGGTATTGTTATGGACAAAGCAGTTATCATTAGACATTTACTCAATAGTGCCACGGATCCTTTCAGCCGGCAGCCACTTAGTGAAGATATGCTCACACCAAGTAAGTATATACCTTGTTCATATTTTTTTCTTTTTTGATAAAGTCATGTTTCTTTTATTCTAAATATTGGTATTATTTCATCAGAATGCATTATACATAAATATATATAACTATATTAGAAAAATATATATCAGATAATATAGTTTTTGACTGCCCTTTAAAGTTTATCGAATTGAAATTTTTTAATATCTTATGCCGATTTTAAGATATGAAGATATACGAACTATTATAAGTTTTTATCCATCTAGAAATGCATCTTAAATTAATGATTATTTTCGAAATTGCAGTGCTCGACTTGAAAGAAAGAATATCAGTATGGAAGCAACAAAAGAAAAAGTCAACAAATATATAAACGGTGCTAAGGTGACAAGAATTATGCATATAAAAATAAGAATATAGAGAAGAAAAGAAAAAGAAAGAAAGATAAGCATTACAAATATAATTGTCAATATTGCACGATACATTTTATTGTATATAAATGTATCGATTGCCCGACAAATGTATCGAGCCAGTGCAGTTGACGAATATAGTGCAATGATCTCGCTATTTTGTGCAACAATTGCGCTCAATAAATTTACAAGTTTTTATACAATAAAACATTAACAGACTGCAGCTAAGCGAACTGCCAATATTGCTCCAAACACATACTTTAGAAACATGTAAATAGTACTGCTGGCTATGTGTCAGTATCCAAAATTATATTATTCATAGATAAGCTTCTTTACTTTTTACGTCCTTTGATGTATGTGGCGGCGGGATAAGATATTTCGAGAGAATATTGCGCGAAAATAATTAATATTATGAAATAAATATTATAAAATAGTATAAACTAATAATATAAATAACTACTCTATATACTTCCACAAACTCGATATTTAAAAATAAAACGACATTGACGTAAAATCTCTATGTATATATGAGTTTTGTAATTCAATTATCTCAGCAGTATTGCGCTACTTGATATCAGACATCAAATCGTTCTTGATTTTTAAAACAAAAAAATAAAATCCATGGTAATTATTTAACAACTGAGAGTTCAAAAAATCGTTAGTTTGCATTCTTTTGTTAAAGATGTATGAAAGTTATATCTCGATCTACTGTCATGTACAATAGTACAGATGTTCTAGCAATTTCTTTTCATTTTTCATCATAAAGGAGATGTGTAACTTCTTACAGATAAATGTAACATATAGCAAGTCTATGTAGAGTGAACATATTTTGAGTTAAACTTGCTTTTAATATACTGAATATATTATCTTATTTTGAATATATAATAAGAAACAAGCATTTTCATTATGTACTTCTATGGCCTAGCTGCTTTATTATACACATATATCATGCAAACAAACATATATTTTTGATTTTATTTGTTGATTTTTTGGTTTTATTTGTGGATCAACTAAATTATATATATACATATATGTATGTATATGTATATACACATATATCTCTTTTTTTATTAAATGATGAAAATTTTAAAATTGTTTATACATTTCATAATCTTTGTACATATCATTCTCTAATTAATCATTATTTTGTGTATCCTGTACAAATATGGATGTGTAAAACATTCCAAAAAATTACAGTATTTCAAAATCGTTCATAGCATAATAAAATTCTAAATTTATGAAACTATATGTCGATTGAAAAAAAAATTTGGTACATATTTCGACTTATGATTTGCACATAGTTTTTTTTAGAAATAATAGATGCATTTATCTAGTGGCTTTTATTTTGATGATTATAAATTTTTTGATTTCATGTAATGCCACACTCTGTTACTTTGACAATATGAATATGTTTAGTTATTAATTGTAAATATAAATTTTATGTATATCTCACACATTTCATGTATATGTTGCGATAATTAACAAGATGCCATCTCCATATCAAATAATATATAAAAATTAAATATTATGTATATGGTTTTTTTGAGCATCAAAATTATTTAATGTCCTGAATTTCTAAATTGTATTTAAAGAAGTGATTATGTATCATTCAATAAGAATTATATAATATTTGTTATACTCTTGTGCAATATCTTTCTATATAGAAAGACAAAAGACTAAATACAAAATTTAAGAAGTTTATATATTTCCAGAATTATAGGCAATAAACTTTTTGGTACTCTTTGTGAAATAATTAAATTAAAAAACAGAAATGGGGCAGTTTGAAATGCTTAATAAGACATTAATGAAATATACATATTTGTATATATGGATTCGAAAATAAATTTGTGTATGTCCACTCTAATTGACATTTGATATTACATTTTCTATATGTATATTAATATGTAGTATACATATAATTCGTTCATCAGAAATTTACTTGAAATATAATACATTTGTAAATATTAGGATTTATGTAAAGTATAAAAATAAAATTTATGCGAGAAAATCTTCTTGACTTTCCCAGAACACATCGCTATCAATCTCGCTTGTACATTTATATTCTTCTGATGATTTTATCACATCATGGTTACTTGGTGCTGTAGAATGTTCAATTATATTAGTGACCAGCATGTCTTATTGAACAAATTTATACACACGTACATGATCTTTATAATAAACGTTACAGATTCTATTGTAAGATTTTTATAAAATTCCGAGTTTACTTACGTTGAATATAACTTGCTTCAACAATGTTTCTCATAGGACACGTATCGATATGTTCTTTGATTTCGCTTTTGCTTAAACGATGCGTTGCATTGTACGGGCAGATGACCTTATAATTTGGCGGGTAATTCTGTAACAATTTTGAGCGTAATTAATATAATACGTTTCTGGAAACCACGAATGTAATTCATGAAATTATTACTTTTTCGCATTTTACAAGATGCCGCTGAAATCTTGATCTTGGTGCAAAGTGATGTTTGTTGTACGGACATCGCAGAACTTCATCGCTATTATCAGAATTATACATTATCTATGACGTGTGTAGGTCAGTGTATTTAAAAAAACACAATTCAATATGATAAATAAGATAAATGTTACATCAAGTTGTGAACGCTTTTTGATCTATCGTCGGGAAAGTATATTATAGTCTAGTTTACATTGATATATTTTAATACGTATTAAATACTATACTGGCCAATCACAATGATTCCATTCTCTAGAGGAATGGCTATGATTGGCCAGTGTAGTACCTAGTATGATTAAAGTATATCGGTATAAACTAGGCCTATGAAGTTGTAACCTGTAATCGCCATCCGCACATCGCGCATGCGCGAAAAAGGAAGCGCGCTTGCGCACTTTCAAAGCTTTCACTTTTCTCGATAGTCTAATAAGTTTGGTGACGATGACGAAGTGAAACGTGTTGATAGACACGAGCGAAGAGTACGCTTCGTAACGTCTTGCATTTTGTGTATTTTCGCAATCGGAAATCTATTAATAATTAAGATTGTCGTCTGTCATTTGCCGGAACACAATTCGTGAAAAATGAGAACGCGCTCAGCTGCCGCGATCGCAGTGTTTCACAAAGTGCAGATTAGAATTGTTTAGCTTCTCGCGAAAATATATATGTCCGAGGATATGGATATCGATAACCAGAGCGAGGACGGAGAAATCAAAAAGAGTCCGTCAAAGGATATGGGCGATTACAGGTATTTATAATTTTTTAGCGTTTTTTTAGCGACACTTGTGATTTAAGGTTAGGTCGAAAGATTGTTTAAACATCTGAATCAACTGTGGAAACGATTGTATTTATAGAGCAATCTGTCAGTACAATTTTAAGTACTTTTTGAGTTATTTTATATTTTAATCTGACATATTTTGATATAAAAAATTAAATATCTCGTATAATATTTAGTTTTTGATAATCTTACAGTAATACTTCTATGTACAGAATAATGAGACAAATCAATTAGTATAAAAAAAAATTGTTTTTAAGAAAATTATTTACAATGTATTTTTTTAAACAATTATTTGTGTATAGAGATGAGAAGGAACGCAAATCACGCCAGCACGAACGTGAAGGGACACAGCACAGGCACAGGGACAAACACAGGCATCGTAGGCAAGTCGGAGAGTCAATGCAAGGAACCGAGCGCTTGGAGACTTAGCTGGCTTAGCTCGAGAATATGGTTCTCCCTTAAGACAATACACGCCAATTGTTGTAACGCTCTGGAATATAGCTCCCGAATTACTGCTAAATGATAGAGAATATAGTACACCTATAGATATGTGGTTCGTAGGGTAAGTACAGACATTGAATTTGGAATTTTTCGAAATATATATAAATTTGATAAAATTAATATTATAAAATATATATGTAGATTCTATCTATAACATCCATCATATTATGTTTTCTTAGATGTATTTTCGCCGAGCTTCTAAGAATGGGACCATTGTTTCCCGGAAAATCAGATATAGATCAATTGAATAAGATATTTAAGGAGCTGGGTATACCCAGCGAAAGGATCTGGCCGGGATATGTTAAATTACCTATGGTTCAAAAGATACCGTTCTCGCATTATCCTGTAAATAATTTGCGGCAAAGATTCAGTTTATCATTGTCTGATTTAGGTGTTGAGTTATTCAACAAGTAAGTTATTAGTTCTAGATTAAAGAATAATATAAGCATTAAATATTTAAATAAGTTCCATTACAAGAAATCCTGTTCTCAGATTTCTAACGTATGACCCTCGTCAACGTATAACCGCCGAGGATGCTTTGAATCATGGATATTTCACTGAAGCACCTCTGCCAATCGATCCGCAAATGTTTCCCACATGGCCCGCGAAGTCGGAACAGGGAACTAGAACCATGAACGCATCTCCGAAACCACCGAGTGGCGGCAGAGAATATAAACAATTAGGCGACGGAGACGATGCCGATTTAAGCAACTCCGGTTTTCATATGGGTTTAATGGAGGGTGGCAGAGCATCGCCCGTCGGAGGAGGTTTTCATTTGAAATTATAATTATGATACAAAGACTTTCTCATATTCTCTGTAAGAATGAATTTTTCTCAATAAATAAATGTTTATATGAAATATATGTGTGTGTATATATATATATATATATATATATATACATTTTATTTCTATTGTAGAAGGAGGGAAAAAACTTTTTAGAACATTTTTATATATATAAAGTAACACAATATTTCATTTTGTAAAATGAGGTTTTGTGTACATTGTTCTGTTGAAACAATATGAGTTATTTATTAAAATCAAGATGATAGATCTTTGTACGTGCGATTTTAACGTTTACAATTTGTATACACACACACACACACACACTTTTTGAATTATATATATATTTTTTTTATTATAAGAAATATAATAATAATATAGCGCACGTGCTTATTTTGAATGCTTCAAACTATATAAATTAAAGACTGTGGGAAGAGGGAAAGGAAACAAACATTACATTATAATAAGTCTTCGTAAATAATGTCTCGCGTGAAAAAATAAATGGCGTGTATTATATATATACGCGTTTTGCAATATTCTAGTATAATTATGTAAGGAAAAAATATGATAAAATAGAAAGTTATGTTTTTACATTTATTAATACCGATTTATTTGTACACGATCGGTATGTGTTTCTTTACATATGCATATTTAGAACATTATTGAAAACTTCGATATTTTTTTAACTGCTGTTTTAATTTTGTAAATTTTACGGCGAATAAGCTTTGCGCGTTAACCTTTAGATACTTTCATTTCCCGGCATTGTGCATATTTTTCGGTAGACTCAACAGCGAGTTTATAAGCTCGGAATTGCGCTTAGGATGACAAAATCGCGGAGTTAACAACATCAATCTGACCAGTTGCAATTCACTATCCTGAAACAAGATAGCGGACATTGATAACGTATGTGAATTCTTGCCTAACGAACGACGCATTATCTAATTTTTTTCATAAACCATATTACCATTTCAAACAATATTTTTTTTAGTCCGATATAAATCAATACTATTATTACTTATACTTATGAAACATTTGATATATTTCTTAGTTTCGAAATATAATGAATATCATATATTGCGCTAATCGAGCGTTAAATATTGTTCAACTTTCATTTCGGGTCGAATAGATACTTACCAATCCCTTCCCGTAGGGAAGGTTCAATCCTAGAAGATCTCTATTAGCATCCTCGACTACACTCAATGCTTGTCCACAAACAATCCCGACGATAATAACGGTAGTGATGACGTAGTTAGCCATTGATAGATGCTATCTCGACAAAGACAGAGTAACATATGTATATACATGGAGAAAATTTTACAAATTATATGAAAAATATATTTTCTTTTACATTTATTATAGTTGCAATATTAATGACATTTTAAATTATTTATTACTATAAAAATTGTAAATTATGCATTTGTTTGTGCATCAAATATATGTGAATAATTGCAATACTTCTTTGTAAAATATAATATGCATATAATCGCGCGCGCACGTGATTTCTCTTATATATAGTATCTTCCACGATTACGAAAATTATATTGTAATTTTTATTATATTTTCTTTACGTAGATTTTTAATACGCACATCATTAAATTTAAAATGCAATACAATTTTATAAGCAAATTTTATAATAATTACTTCTTTATGTAATAGAAGCCATTAACACATAACACAATTCTTAATAATTGTGCAAAAGAAGTGTTTCGTAGGATTTTAATGCAAAGAACAACAGTGTAAAATTTGTCACGTCCCATAACACGAATATACTTTGATTTTTTATCATATAATTTAATTTTACCGATTACTTACAATGATCACTAATCTTTTGCAACTGTTGACCGTGCCAGCTAGATGTTATCACGATGTGTATCCACGATCCGAAGACGCTGTTCTTTTATACAAGCCGCCTTTCGCCAAACTCTGTTCCTGACAGATAAACTGTAGGTTGATAATAGCTCTGCGAACGACAGGTGTCATTCCTCCTGTCGAAGGAAGAAATTATCGTGGAAATTGTTCGGAAAAATTGCTTTGTTCCATTTATTAAATTATGTAAAAAAAAATTCTACGCTACGAAGTATATATATATATCCTGCATTTGATTACTTAAAGGATTACTAAAATATCACATTAAATTTATGGGTTTTAAAAAAATATTTATTATAAAAGAGAGAGAGAGAGAGAGAGAGAGAGATTTTCTCACACATAAATTATTGTATATATGTATGTGTATGTATATATTTCCTATATTGTAACATTAATTATGCGACGAGAGATCCGAAAGATCCTCGACGTATATGCTGACATGTTAATATACCCAGACAGCACAAGGATGTCCTTAGGACGTCCAAAGGGCATCCAGGACATATATGTAGGATATCCTCAGGATATCCCATTGTAATCCTCAGATCTCCTCTGGATGTCCTGAGGAAGAGTAAATGATAGCCGTATATTAACCTCTGGAGAATCCAGGGAGATCCTGTGGAACATCCTAAGGATTTTTATAGGATATGTTAGGGATATTTTTCGTATGTTTCAAGGAGCAAATTTTAAAATTTAAATATAAATTAAAATTATGTTTTGTTATTTACTGCCAATATTAAAAATCTATTAAAAATAGTTCACCGTTCTTTAATATTTGAGGCTTTCGTGCTGTACATGAATATTTTAGGTTTGGCTCCCGGGTTTGAGTTGTGTAATATTTTCTAAACGATCCAATATCTGAATTCCCTATGTCGGGATTGCATCAGAAATTGAACTGATAGGAAATAATTACATTTGTAATTTCCTGTCAGTTGCTCTTTGCAAGCTTTATATAATTCTCATGACCAAATCTCAAATACGAGTTTGCGTGTCGCATAGCGGTAAACAAACGAACTAGCGGTTGAATACTATTGTTTGTAAAGTTTTTAGAATGTTGCGAACAGTAACATTTCTCATGAAATATTAAATAAATAATAATTTTGGATATATGAAAATGTGCGCATCAAATTCAATTATTAATATTAAACGAAATTAATGTTAACAATTAATTGCACATGTATATATCCTCTGGAAATCCACAAGACATCCAATATAATGGACAGGGCAGATATATCCTACGAACATCCAGGGGTTATCCACTGGACATTTATAGGACATTAATACTTATTATAATACTTGAAATTTCTAAATTATATTAAATAGCCGACACAACTAAAAATAATTATGTATGCATATTAAATTTTTATAAATATATTTATAATAATATCTTAAAACATCCTACAAATGTCCTGAACCGTCCTGGACATATTCAGGATGATCCTGAGGATGTTTTGTGCTGTCTGGGTATATTTCCCTTATTTCTCGCAAAACGCTTCGCTTATCAAGTGGAGAACTATCATTAATGAAAAGCTACGAGCATTACGAGCACCTGTCTTGTACTTGTTATGAATGCGAGTCTCGTCAGGGTCAGTATCGTATTTAATCTCGCGAGATGCTTTTCGCACGAGGAGAGAGACCCGACTTTGCGAAGGTTGCGCGGTTCTCGCTCTCGATCAGCGCCCGTCCTTTTTCAAGATATTCGCGAGGATACATATATGTAAATCATCCAGCTGTCTGTATCACTCATTCGCAGAATGAGCGCGCGACATGTGTCAAAATGGACGGACGGAATCGTGAGTCGCGACACATTGTCATCCTTCGAGAAAACGAAAAGAGAAATAAATCGCTTAGTTATTCAGAGGAAGGGGGAGCGGGAAGGGAGGACAAAACCCGTCGAAGATGTAGTATGTGGTAAAAGAATGCTAAAAATGAAAACATATATTGAACACGTAAATGTACATACATTGATCGATGATCTCTCTCTCTCTCTCTCTCTCTCTCTCTCTCTCTCTCTCTCTCTCTTTTCTATAATTTAAATACATAAAAAATATTGATACAATAATACATATTAATAATTTATACATTTGTTCTTTATCACGCGAGTGTTTCGATTTTTACATACAAACATACATACATACATACATATATATATTTCTGAAAATACCATCTAATAAAATATCATTAGTGAATGTAAAAAAGCATTTATTTTTGTTCGATGCATTCTGAATTAAATGTGAAATCGGAACGAATTAATGCATAATGCAAACTATAAATTGATACATGTAATTATATTCTTACTCTCTCCTTTAGTCAAGAAAACCTTTAGAAAGAAAAAGGAACAGAGTAGAAAAGATGGCAAAGCGAATGGTAGAACGAGGAGGAAGAGGGACCGATCAGCCAAAATCTACGACTGTTCTCTGGGATGGGCGCGGAGGTCACTAACCGGCAACCATAAAGGCGGCCTGGGACCGGTAGCACGACCTTGATTCTGTGTTAAGACCCTTCCAGGGGATTGTCGATCAAGACACCTGAAAATATTAAAGGAATTAACAATCCTCGACGCCTTTGCGGCATTTTCTCTCCGCGATGGAGTCTGAAGATGAATGATGTAAAGGAATCGTTTTTTTTTTTTTTTTTTTTTTTTTTAATTGATTTGCTATCGATTGGGATTTATATTGTGAGAAATCTTCTAGCGAGAAGTCAATCAGTTATGAATGAGGCATGAAAAAAAAAAAGAAGAAAAAAGAGCGTATCATATTTTTTTTATTCATAATATTTTTTATTACCATAAAATCATATAATTATCGCTGGATCACATTATCTGTTTCGTAATGCCTAAGTGCTTTCTCAGTTGTTTTTTTTTTTTTTTTTTTTTTTTTTTAGATGATTAACGCGACATTTTACATTGACCGCGATTGCTCATCTTCATCAACCTGTTTGATTCGTATTCGTCTCCAGAAGCCGTTCAGAGAATTATCATGTCATTCAAAGACATATATGTATATAAATATAGCGTTTGGATCCTATGATGTATTCGGTTTTAAAAAGAGAGAAAGAGAGAGTGTCTCGTGGTCTCTATATTATCGTGAGAAATCCATTGGAGAGTTAATTTATCCTTTATGTATTAATAGCATTCCCGTGTAACAATTTGTTGTAAGAGAGAGAAGTTGCGAGATAACTATTCTGCGGGATGCATTAATGGCTATGATGGGCTTTGATTAACAAATCCGTTACTATGATATAACGCAATAAATAAGAGCACTGCGTAATTCGTCCTATTCTTTTCTTGGAGGAAAAAACAAATCTGCGCGAATATAAATCCCCCGGTACAGTATTTATAAATATAAGATATTAATGAGTTGAAAGAGACAGCCATTTTACTTTGACGTTAGTTGATAATTAATTTTACGAATAGTCCTTTGTTATAAATAATGGATTCCTGAAAAACAAATAAACACAAATTTATAGAATGGCCATAAATTTATATCGGAAGCAAGAACCTCGAGCGAGATTGCTTATCAACAAATAATCCACCGATGATTTATCAGCGTAGCTTTTGAGGCGTAATATACGCTCTTATAGCTAGTATTATTATGGATATTTGAATTAAAGAGATCGAGGGAGAAAGAGACAGAGAACAGGGAGCTAATTTGCATCCCGACTCACACACAATCGGCTCTGCAACCGATCGTGTTTCACTTCGCCCGCGGTAAAGGCCCATTAACGACCTGTAGCGATTACGGGTTTCGATTTATTTTTCTTTTTTTTTTTCCTCTCTTTTCGCGTGGGCCCGTGACGCATAAAATTTATATCTCTGCGGCATCGACGTTAGTCGCTACGAGAAATGGCATTGAACTCGACGCAACATTTTAAGCGCCACGTATCTCTTACATATAATCTTAGATCTATAGTAATCGCACTTGAGAGACGAAATTCAAACGAGAATCGAGTGTCGAATCTGCTTTAAACATACGAGCGTGCGGTATTCGATAATGCAATTAACCGGCCGCGGGAACCGCTACGCACGAATTTGAATACTCGTCTAACTCTCGGGCGAGAGATCTTTGTTCTCATCCCGCTGAACGCTACTTTGAGCTGACGATGCTATCGATCTGGCCGCTTGCCTTTACAGCTCGTATTTACAGCTTGCAACGGTACTATTCGGCCAAAGAGACTCGTCGGATTTTCTCTTCTTTCTATCTTTCATGTTACGTTGTAGAAAGTCAATGATCCTTGAACCCTCCCCCATAAAGTACGAATACAAACAGTCCCAATCTGATTAATTTTTAATTAGTGGCGTAGATAATCACTCTTGTTTTAAATGAAAAAAATAACGATTATTGTTTATTAATAACATTTTCTGTTACAATTTTTTAAATACTTCAAATTTAACGATATAAATATAGATTGCTTGTTGTAATTAAATTAATAATCGCGTTAATTTGGCGATATAGTAAAAAACGGGATTTCACGTGTGCTGGAATGATATAACTATTTGTGAAATTTGTCTCTCAACTAATTAAAAATTGATTGAGTTTATTAATCTATATTTTTCATCATTTGCAGCTATCTCCTAACATCTGCCTACTGAAACATAAGTGATGTAGCGACGAGGATGCAGCGATAACGATCTTGCAGCCCAAGTTATTATTAAAACACTGTCCTAAAGACAGCTTGTCCCTTTCACTGACGATGCATTTTTCGATTTTTTTTTTTTTTTTTTTTAAGGAGAGAAAGCAAATAGCCGATAGATCGACCCCTCGTAAGTTCAAGGCGAATCGTTGCCACTCCCTAAGAGATAGGGTGCCTTATTTTTGGAAGTTCCCGAAGAGGAAGGCTCGTCCAATTTGTGCAGACTTGTACCATTATTATGAGTATGAGATTCTCCGGCGAGAAACTAATCGTATCTTCTCTCGTCGTTCTCTTTTATTTGCTAGCTGTAATATTTGTAAATGCGGAATCGTGCGCGACGCGACGCCTCAATGTTGGTTCACATCGCGCTGTTTTCCCTTGAACCTCTTCTTAAGCCCCGCGTGTCTACTACTATCTCGTGTATGGGTAAGTTGCTAATTACAGAAATTCAGGAATGTTATCATATATATATATATATATACTGTGATCGCTTCATAAATTGTTTAAACAGACGATATCCGTAGATTGACTTTAACTATACGTTGCGGACGATAATAACGTATATTTCTCACAATATGCAATCAAGAACGTAAATTTTCAATCGACGGCATTTCTTTCTCTCTTCCCGTTGCAACTTCCCATATAGCACCGAAAGATTGCAGAAACGTTGCATAGACCTTGCATTGAAACATTGTAATATTGCATGGAAATTGCGAAATGTTTCTGCAATGTTACTGCAAGTCTGCGGCAACGTTGAAATGTCCGCCCTTAGAAATATTACAATGTAATATTACAGTAATGTTACGGTGCAATGTATTTGTAATATTGAAATGCGTTGCTAGAAATATGCAGAACGCTTTAAATTTGATAGATAAACTTTGAAAATATATAAAGACATCCAAGAGAGATAAGAAAAAAAGATTGTGTATTTACGCAATTACGAGTTTCTTCTCTCTTGGATGTCTTTATATATTCTCGAAGTTTATTTATTAAAATCTGAAATATCGTGTGCATATTAAAAAATTATTATCAAATTTTTGGTTTTATATAGGAATAGAAACTATTTAACAATTTCCTGTTATCTAGTTAACATCGCTATTTTATAAATAATTTACAAGTTTAAGAAAATAGTAATGATTAAATAATTTCATTCATAAAAGTTAAAATTTTACTTATATAGATATTAGACTCTATTTTACATCTTAAGTAAACAATTAACGAATAATTTTAACTTTTTTGGATATTTATGTATCCGATTACTGAACAATCAGTTCAATATCTGAATTCCCTGTGTTGGGATTATATCGGATAAATTAAACTGATAAAAATAGTTACATCTTTAATCTTATTAGCCGCTCTTTGCAAGCTTTATGTAATCATCGTGTCTGAAACTCAAATGCGGGATAGATAACGCAACGCGCGCCGCATAGCGGTAAACAAACTAACTAGCGATTACCGAAAACTGTTTTTTGTAATGTTTTTGAAATGTTGCTGTAACATTCTCATAAAATATTACAATTATATGTTCCAATAATATCTCAACAATATTACATTGCAACTTGCAAGATTGTAATATTACTGCAATATTCTGTGCTGTATGGGTTCTGTCATTGTCAGCTGTTTTCTGTCATCTTACGCATCACGCGTCGAGTTTCGATGCACCGTTTTGAGTTTTGACATATCGATTATATAATAAATATATGCTCCTTTTTAAATACAATATGTGTAATTATGAGACAATATGTTTTTTTATCTAAGCATGTAAGACGGATTTCTTGATCAAAGTTGTTCTCGTAATTTATAATTTAAATCAATTGTCAACATATTGAATGAAAAATTATATACAATGATGATGATATTTCGTCTAAATTGAAAATTTATAAGGAAACGATTATCTAATCGAGCGGTATGTTTCGCTAATCTGTATATATGTATTTCTGTAACAAATATATGTCTGTTTGACATTCAAATCTAATCCATGGATTTAGTGATAAGACGGTCATAATGGCTGATGCTTCAATCAAGAATATTATCGAGCAACTCTTGAGAGAGATCCTATGTACATCCCACGTGACAATTTATATTGCGAACGATCGTCAAGAGGGTAGGAGTGATCGAAATGAATCGAAGACGAGAGGAGAGATTTCGACTCGGGCCAAGTCCAGGGCGTGTACGTGAACGAAGTCATGCTCCTCTT
This sequence comes from Polyergus mexicanus, assembly GCF_030449975.1. Lineage (NCBI taxonomy): Eukaryota > Metazoa > Arthropoda > Insecta > Hymenoptera > Formicidae > Polyergus > Polyergus mexicanus. Next base: position 2,806,721 of record NW_027223333.1, on the reverse strand, counting down.
GTGGTCAAGGTCATTGCAGAGCGGGGGACTTAGTAGGCAGGATGTTGGATCACGGGACCCCCTCCCCCTCCCCCCCCCCACGGAACGGAGGAATTGGTATATATATGCGTCCTCGCGCGTCCGGAATACCAGATTGTTGGCCCTCCCCGTTGGTCGCTTCACCGGTGGTGGTGGTGATCTTTTAAAATTCATCGCGGTGTCCAAGGAACACGCACCTGCAGGAGACCTAGAGAGAGCCCTTGCTCAATCAGTGCGGTCAGATCGCGCGCCGTTAACAAGTGTTTTTATTTAGTTTACTCCCGTCTCACAGTGACAGATTAACCCCGTATGGGTTCAACGCAACGGAAAGGAGGAGGAATCAAGAAGGTCCGTTTTTGTAACATTATAATATATATTAAGTACAAACCTGTGCATCATTTATTTCCTTTATATATTATTTAATAAATTCTTATTTAAATTAATGAATAAGAATGTTTCTGCCAACGTATAGCTATATAAATATAAAATATTACTTAATCTATGGAATTACATAGTTTGAGGCAATCTTTTAAAATAGGAGCGCGTTAAGGAAAAATTTTTACGTCGATAGCTGTTTGCCAAGTGCAGTGTAAATCCATCGACGAACCGTTCGTATCGTACGGTCTCATCTACCTACGACAACTTTCGCATTTCTAATAAGTGTACGCATATCAGCAAAAAAATAATCACGATACGTATGTATATGCGTCGAGAGTCCGTCTTTGTTCTCGGACCAAACTTCTTGAAACTTCTCTAAATTCACACCACGTTACAGTATAAGATCGCGATAAAAAATCCGATAGAAAAAAATGCTATAAATGCCAAAAAGTCTGTAAACAGATAGTTCTGTTTCGAACACAACAACAGTAATAATAATAAATATTTTATCCTAAACGTAATTAAAAACGTATCTTATCTAAAGAAATTTTGCATTTGCTTTCAACTTCATTCAAAATTCTCATAAGTAAAATCTTACTGTTGAATTTGTTGCGTGCCGTATAAATTATATTGATGGAAGTGACAATAAATGAAATATGCGAGTAGGAAGATATAATAAGGCAATGCGAGAACAGGTAAGAAGTCTCCTTCAAGGCTTTTTTTCAATTCTTTGTACTTGTCTCGGAACGAACGAGACGATCGAAATATCTTGAAGGCACAGTAAATAAACTGATGTACTTCAGTCGCGCATGAAATGCATTCCTAAACGCACTACAGTCTCCCATGTCCTAGCCTGAGTCCTCGCTACTTAAATCTGTAGCTGTGTCATTTAAATTCACATAAAAATAGCAGGATTTCGAGATCGCAAAGAGGATCCTCTATAAGCGTTTTCTCGAAGAGAAGAGAGAGAGAGAGAGAGAGAGAGAGAAAGAAAAATATCAATGCTATTTGTCATTCCAGCCAGCCATGGTGGCTTGGATTATCCTCTTGACACTGGTGGGCTTATCGTCAGCTGTCCCTTCCAAACGACGAGTACTTGTTGAAGAAATTCTGTCTTTTACACCATCACGGAATCAGCAGCATCCGCAACAGCATGGAACCGTTCGCTCGTTCCAGAGAGACGCTGTCGAAAGGTCGCCGACACCAACGTTCGGTCGCCTGTCAAATTATTTAGATTATAACGAGTTTGGCTCGCACAGATATCCTCTGCGCGATGCGGTCGAATCGTTACCAGCCAACGTGCTGTACGCTGAATCGAGTCACAAATTTCGAGATGACTTTGAAAGGTGAAGATTTAATTCCTTTTAATTCTTTTGCGATTAAATCTTTTCCCTCTTTTAAATAATTTTCAGAGAAGTTTCAAATACTATCTTTTGTTAAAACTATCTTTCATTTTATTTAACTTTATTAAAATCATATTATTGCTGAATCTTTTCTTAAATTTCTATAAATTTTTATTTAAAATTGTGTACACATTCAAGAGTGGAAAGACTTGGAATTATATTGAGATTTAAGAAATTTTATTTATATTTTCACTTTTTTTTTTTTCTTGTTTAACTCGAATATTCATTGATATATACATATAATGGAGAGAGAAAGAGAGTGTATCTTTAATTTAATCTATTATTATAAATTTAATTTAAAATATAGTATGAGTATATACATATATTTAATAGAATTACATGAATGTATTTAGAGAGAACGGGAGATTACCTTTGAGAGATGCGGTAGAACATCGCGAAGCACCTTTTCTCGGCGTCGATGTGGATCACGAGTCGATTTGGATCGAACCTGTGGCACCGCCGATTCTTCGAAGCACGCAAAATTTCGAACCTAAAATTGTCTGCCGCTTCGATTCCAGAGCTGTTCATAGAACGGAACCGTTCTCTTTGCTTCCAGAAAACGTGCCAGATCACAAGTGTACTCATCTGATATACGATGCGGCTATTTTGGGTAAACAATGTTCTCGTAGACCTAAAGATATGTTTTATTTACGGATATATTTATTACAATTATCCACTTTTTATTTTTTATTTTTTTTACAGATAGAGAAAATATCATCCTTAGAGATCCGTATGATCGAGGTAAAGATATTGCGTTGTTTTTATTGAAGAGAAAGGAAATAGCTATTTAAAATGTACAAACATTATTAGAAATAATAATGATAAATTATTAACTTAATATTATATATTTAATAATCTCAGTTATTAAATTCCATTATTTTACATTATTGTATAGATGGTTACAATGCTATTATAAGACTTCGTTCGCGGGATCCAACGTTGCGTGTGCTCATATCAATCACAAATCAGAATCTACACGACGGTATATTCATCCAATATTTCTCCAACGCGACTCTATCCCCGCAAAAATCTATTCTCAAATTCCTCGAGGAATATCCCTTTGATGGCATCGAGCTGGACTGGCCGGCTGCTGCCGAGGATTGGCAAAGCTTCAAGAATATGCTCAAGGTAATCGGCGCTTCATTGGCCAGAAAAGGATACACTTTGGCGGTGGCGTTGAGACCGGAGGATCCCGTGGATCCAGAGCTCTTATCGATCGTCGATTTGGTAATTTTGAGAAGCTGGCTGGATATGCCATATTGTCAAGACGATAGCTCAATTTGCGAAATGAGAAATGAAATAATAGAGAAAGTCGCTGTTCATCCGGGTCTCTTAAGTTTTGTCGCGCAAAACACGAGCGAATGGGTCAGACGAGTCAGCGTCGAACAAAGGTCGAAGATCGTTCTCGCTTTGCCAATCTTTGGTCAGGGATATACCCTGAAATACGATAATCTCACCGACGCTGGCGCGCCCATTCTGGGACTCGGCAGAGAGGGTGATTACACTAAATGGGAAAATGGAAAATTAGCTTATTTCGAGGTAAAATATTGCCGTTAATAAAACTTCAGGAAGATTTTTGTGCGTGGATTGAAAGAAGTATTATTCTATTCTTATAGGTATGCGATAAACTGGAGAGAGGATTGTGGTTCTCCGGCAGGGATGAGGAAGGGCCGTACGTGAAGCGTGGCGATCAATGGATCGGTTATGACGATCCTGTATCGGTTAAAGTCAAAATAGCGTATATTCGAGCGACGGGACTTGGTGGAGTTGCATTATGGTCGCTGGATCTAGATGATTTTCAGGTAATTAATGACAAACATTTGCTTTTTTTTTTTTTATTCAAACTTTTAATAATGTTCCGTTACAAATTTGTGAGATTTTAATATATCACATGATATCGGAAAGAGTTGATTAGAATTCAAAAATATATACAAGAAAATAATAATAATTTTTTATTAATATATAATTTATAATTATTAATATATAATATATAATAATTTTATATTAATATTAATAATTTTTTAATAATATCACTTTATAAAAGCATGGCGATTGAGTAACAGCATATGTTACTTTATACGTTTCGTTTCTTGATTTCTCTTCGCTGCTTTAGACCTAGTATCGAATGAATTATGTTCGTTAATGATGCGATCATTACTCAAGATAATCACATAAGATACGTGATTTATCTTTCGCTTATACGAAAGGCGTGTTATTTTCTTAATGCGATACAAAGATAAGTAGCAATCTTGTGATTTATGCGTTAGATCAGGATATGATAATATATACATATACATAGATATGATAATGTATACATATGTTTTACAATGTAACACGTCAATGTAAATGTATCTTTATCGCACAACTTGATAGAGCACAACTTTTATAATAATGAATCAATAATTTAATATTTTATATTCATGTTACTTCGGGATGTACCGATTTTATTTAATATGCATAGATATTATAAATTAATTTCGCAGGGTATTTGCGGGAATCCTTGGCCGATGCTAAACACGGCTGTACAATCTTTAGGATACTATAAGGATACGCTGACGGAAAAGTGTTCATTTGAATATTATCTCTTCGGAGTGGATCCAGAAGATTGTTCCAGATTTTACTCTTGCATCAAAGGTAATGCTTTCTATGTTAACTCAAAATAGTTAAAGTTGACTTATATGTCATTTGGAAATCAAGAAACTTACACTTACTGTTAACTTCTTCTTTTTCTTCTTTTAGGACAGCTGCATCATGGTCATTGCGGCTACAACCGGTACTTCGACTTGCTCGAGGAACGTTGTCTGACGATTATCCCAGAGAGACCTCCGGAAACATACGGAAAAAACAATTGCAAGCGCGCGCACAACGTTTTCGATCGAATCATCAATCAAAATTCTTTATTAGGAGTATCGTCGGAGCAGAGAAAAATGTTACTGCTGCAGCAGAAGGGACCAAGAGTGGTGTGTTATGTAACTTCCTGGGCATTGTACCGTAAAGAAGATGGCAAATTTGTGCCGGAACATTTGGATTCGCAGCTCTGCACCGATATCGTCTATGCTTTCGCCGGATTGAATCCTGAGACCTTGCTAATGCAATCATTCGATCCTTGGGCCGACATCGAAAACAGTGAGTGATTTGTTTGATCCGAGATATGAATTAAGATCATCAATTTGTGAGATTCACTTTAGACTTACAATTTTTTATTTCAAACATCTTCTCCTGGTTGGAATATTTCAATGAAGACACGCAATCGAATAATTATTTGGATAATTTGTTCCAGATTTATATCAACGAGTGACTTCTATCAAAGGATCGAGAATATTATTAGCTCTGGGCGGATGGACAGATAGTTCCGGCGATAAATACTCTCGATTAATCAGCAGCGATGCCGCTCGCCGTAAGTTCGTCGCGGCCACAACGAACTACTTGAAGAAGCACAACTTCGATGGATTATCGTTCGAGTGGAGTTACCCAAAATGTTGGCAGAGCGATTGCAAAAAGGGTCCGGACTCCGACAAGCCCAACTTTACTAAACTGATACAAGAACTAAGAAAGGAATTCGACAAACAGGAACCATCTCTTCGCTTAGCCATCGCTTTATCGGGATATAAGGAGGTCATCGATAAAGCGTACGAGGTGCGCGAGATCTCGCGAGCCGTCGACTTCATGTCGGTTATGACGTACGATTACCATGGTGCCTGGGAATCTAAATCGGGACACATAGCGCCCTTGTTCGGCTCACCTGGCGATAGCAACCCTTATTATAACGTCGTAAGTAGGAATTTTATCCATGCAACAGTGCACATTGTAAATCGCTGAATATAATACATTCGAAAATATTACAGAATTTTACCATGAGCTACCTTGTTAGCCTCGGTGCTGAAAAATCTAAGCTTTTAGTCGGTATTCCATTATATGGCCAATCTTATCGACTTTCTACGGCGAACCAAGCTGGTCTGGGTGACCCCACGACAGGTCCCGGTAAGCCGGGAGAGTTCACCAAACAACCTGGAATGTTGGCTTATTATGAGATTTGCGACAGAATCAAGCGGCATGGTTGGAAAACAGAAGTCGGTGAGTACTCGCGCCTCTGTGTACGATTTTTATTTTAACCGTTTGAGTGCGGCGAAGCGCTATCGCGCTTCACTTGTCGTTTGCCAAAAATGCGGAGAAGCGCGATAGCGCTTCTCTTGTTTTGTACCGAGAATGCGGTAGGGCTGCTGTTGGTTAGTATAATTTTCGCATCTATTGAGATCAGTTATATTCATATCAAGTGCAGTTGTTATTCATTTCACTCAATTGTGGTTTTAGCATATATATAAGAAAATTCTTCAGCACTCAAACGGTTAAATATTATATTATATTAAAATCACACACAGACAAATATAGAGAATCAGTTACTACGTTTACACGTCACCCCTGATCGGATTTAATAATATCCGTAGTTCTAAGACTGGCCAATTACAATCATTCTTCAGACGAATAGCTGTGATTGGCCAGTTTTACGGATGTTATTAAACCCGATTAAGAATGCCGTACCCGAGCTCAGTAATCCATAAATATATTATACGCTATATGGTTACCAAATCTTCAGGACCAAGTGCTCAGTTCGAGGATCAATGGGTAGGTTACGAAAATCGAGAGAGTGTCTACGCTAAAGGTAAATACATAACGGTTAATGGCTACGGTGGAGCTACAATGTGGACCGTCGACCTAGATGATTTTCAAAACCGTTGCTGCTCGGAATCATATCCTCTGTTGAAAGCTATTAATCGTGCGTTAGGTTCGTATTAAAATAATCATTTTTTATTACAATTGATATTATGTTATTATATTTCTATATTATAAATGATTTTTTTTATTAAAAATTCTCTTTATGTTAACATCTTGTATTAAATTATTTTCTTTCGCATTGCATATTTTTACATTACTATTCATTGTTGTACATATTGTTATTGATTTAATTTCATGTTTAATATTAAATAATATAAAATAATTTTGTACTACTATTGCTTTGATTGATAATACAGATCGCTTGTCGACGCCCATCTCGGAAGATTGCCAACGTCCACCGCAACCGGTGACACCACAAGCACCGACACTCACCACCCACAGCGATGCTGCGGAGGAAAATCATTCGCATCATACTACGCCGATGACGACATCCAGTACTCACACTACAACGTGGCCTACGTGGACAGAGAGACCAAGCACTACGACTCAGCAAACGACCAGAACTACGTGGCCTACATGGACCTCGGGCACCCAAAAACCATCTAGCAAAATCCCGAAGGAAACGACGAAGCCTAATTGGACACAAGAACAAAGTACATCTAGCAGCACCACGAGCTGGTCATGGACTACATCAAGGTAAAGAGATCTTGAAGAAAATCTCTGCGTTTCTTAGACAATTCTCTCAATTTTACACTCTTTTGTCTTCTTTTTCGGAGTCATTAAAAAAAGTTTGAAATAGATCCAAATATACTTATTATCTTTGCACACTGGACAAATTTCGATATTTATAATATATCATAATTTTAACTACGCTTAAGCTCTCACATTTTACTATTAGAAAATTATTTTAACAGAGCACCTACTACACGGCCTATGACAACTACCACGCAGGAATCAATTATCACCACACCAGAAACGAATTGTATTGACGGCGAATACTATAGCGATCCCACAAGCTGCAGCAATTATTTCAGATGTGTTCGCGGCGAGTTGAAGCGCGACCAGTGCGCGCCGGGATTGCACTGGGACGCGAAACGACATCTCTGCGATTGGCCATCTGCAGCGAAATGTGAAACAGTAACTGGTAAGACTACTTACCAGATTCTCATTAGCCGGATACTTAATTTCTCTCTCTCTCTCTCTCTCTCTGTTTTTAATTATGTCTTTTTTTATTTTTTTCTCTCTGTCACGAAAAAAGCGCTTTATATATAGTTAGCAGCTTGAAATAACTTAGCGAGTAATAACCGGCGTAATGAGTGGCATTTTGGTGCAAGATCGCACATAACGATGAGAAAGATGAGTCACATTTGCAGGTTGATGATATTAATGGAAAAATTATTGTCGTGATAACATACATAAATATTTTTTATATTTTTTATAACTAGGGTACACTGACTCCCTCTTCTTTTGGTAATTCGATAAACGATAACATATGGACAGATATAAACGCAAACCTGTTTGCGAATTGCACGCATACGCATACGCAAAAATATTTGCTGCCACGAGCAAATATCTTTGCGTATGCGTATCTTCTAGCTGTCGCCTCCGGCCAACGAGGCACTCTTGCATATCCTCCCTCTTTACTATCTGCTGAAGAGAAGCGAAGATGCCCGATGCATCGATAAGGGTATAAACAGCGCCAACTTGCTTGTTAGCGCTTTGTTCGTCGCTATCATCCGTGAAAACCATGGCTTTCCTATTTCAACGTATTTATATAATATTGATTCTCTTCTTTTTAAACTGCGTCGCGCAAAGAGTATATAAAATCTCTCATCAAGGTGCCGATTTAATCGATTAACGTTTGATTGATTATATTACGATTATAATATATGACATGTAACTCTTCTCACGAATTTTTATATCTTCTTCTCAGGTTCGACACATGCATATACCTCGACGACAAGTCGACGTCCATTGTTGAGTTCAACCAGGAGACCATCTTCTACCACAACCATCGTTACAACCACGTCGACGACAACGACGACGATGACGGCGCCAACGACGACTACAAGATTCACCACATCGAAACCTATTGTTTTTGTGACATCGACGCAAAAACCGTTGAAACCATGCCAACATGGACAATATTACCCTTATCCGAATTCGTGCACGAGCTTTTTAGTCTGCGTAAACGGTGATCTTGTCTCACGGCAGTGCGGCCCTGGCTTAAATTGGAATACTGAAAAGAACATGTGCGATTGGGCCTTTAAAAATCCGTGCGTCGATGCCCCACCTCACAAAAACGCTCTGGTTGTGGGAAAGGATAGCGTCCCTACTGTAAGTAAATATTATAATATTATATATTAATGAGCTAAATAAAAAAATATTTAAATATATTCTAACTAAATATCAGTAATCGCTGAGATATTAATACAAATGTTTCGAGTCTATCGTGGCTTTTTTCTCGGTACATCCGGTTCATTCGTCATTTCGTCTCTGCGATCTTTATTTATCGCATGAAAGTGCAAGATAATTGATATTGATATTACGACATTATTATTGCAATTACTTTAGACCTGCATCTCTGGCAGCTACAGTAGCGTACCGGGTGACTGTAAGAGCTACCAGGCGTGTCTATGGGGTCGTCAGGAAGTGTTTAGTTGCGCGCCGGGCTTGCACTTCAATAAAGAGACCCGTATTTGTGACTGGCCGACTCGAGCCAAGTGTACAGACGATAACAAAGAAGCCACCACGCAAGTAGCAATATCGACGACGGATTTACCAGCTCGACCACCAGTTTCGCAAAAACCGACGACGCAACCGACTACGGAACAAGCACCCGTTACATCAACCACGAGTCAACCTATATCAACTACAAGTCAACCTACATCGACCCTGCCTTCCGCGATTATAGATTCTGACAAGGTGTCCCCACTGTCTGGCGACTTCAAGGTAGTATGTTATTTTACCAATTGGGCATGGTACCGTCGTGGGATCGGTCGTTATCTTCCGGAACACATCGATCACACTTTATGCACACATATCGTGTATGGATTCGCGGTACTGGATTATTCCGAACTGGTGATCAAGGCGCACGATTCCTGGGCAGATTACGATAACCGTTTCTACGAGCGGGTAGTGGCATATAAAAAACGAGGCCTTAAAGTACTTCTCGCGTTAGGCGGCTGGAATGATTCGGCTGGTGATAAGTACAGTCGATTGGTGCACAGTTCGTCTGCCAGGGATAAGTTTATCGATCATGCTATTCAATTCATCGAGAAATACGGCTTTGACGGATTAGATTTGGATTGGGAGTATCCGGTTTGTTGGCAGGTAAATTCATTTTTATTTATTTTAATAATATATGCAGCTATCGAATTTTTGTTTTATTTTTGTTCTTTGTTCTTTTCCTTTTAACTTATCACTTCGGAAATATTTGATCAATTTTGAATAATGTATAAGAGAGACTCAAATGTAAAATTTAAATATAATTATGCAATCTAATTGTATTTTTCAAAATTTTATAAAGTTTTATAAATTTTAAACATCTTTTATATATATATAATATATGTGAATTATAGATTTACAATCGTCTTTTATATGATTCTTTATTAATTCTTCCTAATGCTGATACAGGTGGACTGCAAGAAGGGCCCAGATTCGGATAAGGAAAGGTTTGCGACCCTATTACAGGAATTGAGCGCAAAATTCAAACCAAAGGGACTGTTGCTTTCGGCAGCAGTCTCGCCGAGCAAGAAGGTAATCGACAAAGGCTACGATGTACCGGCGTTGGCCATGTATCTAGACTGGATCGCCGTCATGGCATATGACTATCATGGACAGTGGGATAAAAAAACTGGTCACGTGGCGCCTATGTATCATCATCCGGACGACGACTACTCTTACTTTAACGTTAACTATTCGATCAATTATTGGATTTCGAAGGGCGCGTCACCCAAGAGTATCGTCATGGGTATGCCGTTGTATGGGCAATCCTTCACAATTAACGATCCGAGAGCGGGAACTGGACTGAATTCCCCGGCTAGCGCCGGAAACGCCGGAGAATTTACTAGAGCCGCCGGTTTTCTATCCTATTATGAGATCTGCGATCGCGTACGCAATCGCGGCTGGACAATTGTGCAGGATCCAGAGTACAGAATGGGTCCGTACGCCTACAAGGGCAGCCAGTGGGTCAGTTTCGATGACCCGGAAATGATTCGGCGGAAGGCCGAGTTCGTGCGCCACATGGGTCTGGGCGGTGGTATGGTGTGGGCCCTAGATTTGGACGATTTCCGCGGACGATGCGGCAACGGACCTCATCCGCTGATGCATGTGATCCAACAAGTATTAGCGGAACCACGGAGCCATTACGTGTGGCCCGAAAATCAAAAGCCAACAACAACGACGATGACGACATCAGTTACCATCAAACCCACGCAAATGATACGGCCAACTATGTCAGTGGATCGCTTTACTCATAACGCTTCCAGAAACGAGTTTAAAGTCATTTGCTACTTTTGCAACTGGGCCTGGTATCGGCAGGAGGGCGGCAGATTCGTTCCAGAAGACATAGATCCTAATCTTTGCACCCACGTGCTTTACGGATTCGCCGTCCTCGATGGTAGCAGCTTGACGATCAAGTCCCACGATCCTTGGGCCGACATAGATAATAAATTTTACGAAAAAGTGGTAGCATTGAAATCGAAGGGTCTGAAGGTGCTAATGGCGCTGGGCGGCTGGAACGACTCGGCTGGCGATAAATATAGCAGACTTGTAAACTCACCTACTGCTAGGCAGAAGTTCGTTACGCAAGCTTTGCACTTTATCGAAAAATACGGTTTCGAAGGTCTCGATCTCGATTGGGAGTATCCGGTATGTTGGCAAGTGGACTGCAAGAAAGGTCCAGAGTCTGATAAGGAAGGTTTCAGCCAACTGGTGAAAGAACTGAGCGACGAGTTTAAACCAAGGGGGTTGCTTCTCTCCGCGGCCGTCTCACCGAGCAAAAGGGTAATCGACGCGGGATATGATGTTCCCGTTCTGTCGAAATATTTAGACTGGATATCTGTGATGACCTACGATTTTCACGGACAATGGGACAAAAAGACCGGTCATGTAGCACCCTTGTATCATCTTCCGAACGACTGGGAACCAACATTTAATGCCGTAAGCTTTATCCGAAGAATTAAGGATTATAAGAATTATAAATAATTATTCAGAATTCTTCATTTTCTTGTCACTAGAATTTTTCAATCCATTATTGGATAGAGAAAGGTGCGAACCCGCAAAAGTTAGTAATGGGCGCTCCGTTATACGGGCAATCGTTTTCATTAGCGGAAAGAAATGTGCACGGATTAAATGCACCAACCTACGGTGGTGGTGAGGCTGGAGAGGCGACCAGAGCAAGAGGCTTCATGTCATATTACGAGGTCATTTTTTCATGGAAATATAAAATAAAAGTTAAATAAAAGTATATCGAAATAAATTTCAAATAATTACATATAAGAAAATATCAATTTTATAGAAGATTTTTTTATCCCGCCAACCAAATAAAAATATATATCTATTCTTTTGTTAATTATGACAGATATGCGAAAGAACATTGAAAAAAGAATGGACAGTTGTTCAAGACAAAGAGAGAAGGATCGGCCCTTACGCATACAAGGGTGACCAATGGGTGAGCTTCGACGACGCTCATCAAATTAAACTAAAGGCAGAATTAATTAAGAAGCTTGGTCTCGGGGGCGGGATGATTTGGGCTTTAGACTTGGACGACTTTAAAAACAGATGCGGCTGCGAACCTAGTCCGCTATTGAGAACGATGAATCGAGTATTAAGAAACTATCCGCAGGGCCCGCTGTGCCCTATCACGAAAGGTAAATTTTTTAACATTATTTTAAAAAAATAGACCAACTTAAAACTTTATATATAGAAAGAACTGAGATGAAATTATTATACAAAAATTATAATGTTTAAAAAAAATATGTATAAATATTACTCAATATTTTTCTTTTATAAATAATAATTAATATTTTTCACTGTTTTATAGATAATATTTATAATTTTTTTCACATTATGTTTTTGAATGTCATCTCTTCCGTACATTTAGGTACAGAAGCGATCATAATCGATGTTGAACAGACTGATATCGAGTCCACTACTATCACTGAACGTCCGATACATGAATCTACAACGTCGTCGGGACCAACGTATATACCGCCATTAATCACATCAACGACAATAGAATCAGAAACGGATGACACCGTTGAGATCGAAGCGAGTTTGCCACCGCCGATTGACTGCGGAGGACTTTTGTTCCTACCGCACAAGAGCGATTGCACCAAGTATTACTTGTGCAACTTCGGCAAAATCTCGGAACAGACCTGTCCAACTGGACTCTACTGGAATGAAAACCGATGTGATTGGCCAGAGAATACCAGATGTGCCCAGACTGCTCAACGTCAAGTACGTACCATGACAAGATCGACGTATCTTTGATTTGAGAGAACTAGCAGTTTTAATAAAATTTTAAAGGATTAGTCGTAAAGTTTATTTTTTCTATTTCATAGATCACCGTATCGCCGAGACTGACAATAGTTAAGAATGCGAACGATAAGAAGGTGGTTTGCTATTACACTTCTTGGTCTTCGAGGCGGACAGGTTTTGGCAAATTTTTGCCAGAGGACATCGACGGAGAACTGTGCACGCATATCGTTTTCGCTTTCGCTACGCTAAATATGTGGGAGCCGGAAAATAAAAGGGATACGCCGATATTTACGTTGAAAATCGAGGATTCTGCTGACGTTTACAAACAGTTCCTCAATAAAGCAGCAGAAATTAGAAAAAGATACGGCGTTAAAATATTACTCGGTTTAGGAGGATGGAACGACTCCAAGGACAATAAGTACAGCAGATTGGCCGATTCGTCAACGGTTGAACAGTTCACGCAGCATGCCGCGCGATTTGTTCAAAAGCACGGTTTCGATGGTTTGGATCTCGATTGGGAATTTCCAGTGTGCTGGCAGGTAAATCAAAACATATATTTCCTCATTCTTAATATGTTTTCAATTGTGTATTGAATATATAAATATCTGTTGATTTTTATCCCTCCCCATACAGCATTAAAGCTTGCAACAACATTGCTGCAACATTACAATATTGCATATTGTAGTTTAATGTTGCAGAAATATTACAAAGACATTATTTTACAATATAACTTTAGTAATGTTACAGCAACATTCCAAAAATATTCCAAAGAAAGTATTCGATAATCGCTAGTTCATTCGTTTACCGCTATGCGGCGCATATTGCGCTATCTAGTCCGCATTTAATTTTTAGTCACGATGATTATATAAAGTTTACAAAGAGCAGCTAATGAGATTAAAGATATAATAACTATTTTTATTAGCTTAAATTGTATGATATAACCCCAACACAGGGGCCTCAGACATTGGACTAAGAATTCTTTTAATAGTTTCCATTCTTATATAAAATCAAAAATTTGATAATAATTTTTTAACATGCAAAAGATACTTCAGATTTTAATAAATAAATTTTGAGATTATACGAAGACAAGAGAGATGTGAAAAAACTTGTATGCGTAAATCCACCACAATCTTTTTGCATATCTGAATATTTCGGATACAGAGATTGTGAATTTACAAAATTGCAAATTGAGTTTTTTCTTATCTCTCTTAGATATTCTTTGTCACTGAAGAAAGTCGAATGTGTACCGAAAAATTTACAATTTATAATTTTGTTATTATTATAATACAGAAAATCTATATATACACTAAATCCTGATTCTTATATGCCTAATTTCTTATTATTTTTTTCATATGTTAAAGATATTATCGATAAATATACATAAAGCATTATTGCATATATATTATATTGCTATGTTGCTGCAATATTATATTGCAATATTTCTGTAGGCGGACATTTTACTGTTGCTGCAATATTATAACAACGTTGCAGCAACATTTCGTAATGTTTCTGCAATGTTGCAATGTTGCAGAAAAATGTTGCTGCAATGTTGTTGCAATCTTGCGGTGCTGTATGGGTCCCCTTAACTAGTATATTAAATAACTGAAATGGAGCCATCAATCGATGGCCAATCACTATTGCTCTAATATTCTTGCAAGGCTATAAAAATCCCAGATTTCTCAAAACTTAAAATATAAACATAAAATTAAAATATTTCCAATATAAAATTCCAATGTAAAATATAAAATATTTTCAATATAAAATATAAAAATATTCTAATGTAAAATATTTATCATATTTTAAAAAATTTCAGAGAAACATTGTATAATTTTAATTTAGAAAATATTGAGAAAAAGGTAATCGTGTTTTTTTTTTTTCCTCACAGGCCGATTGTAATCGCGGTTCTCAGCGCGATAGTTACAACTTTTACCGGCTGCTTCGCAAATTCAACGAAGCTTTTACATCTAAAGGACTCCTGTTATCCATCGCAGTCTCAGCGAGCAAGATCATCATCGATAATGCTTATGTGGAGATCCCGTCCTTGGTACAATACGTAGACTGGATCGGCGTAATGGCGTATGACTATCATAACGCTTATGGACAGGAGACCGGTCATGTTGCACCGCTCTATCATCATCCCAGCGATTATACAGTATTCCTGAACGCAAATTTTTCCGTGAGATATTGGCTCGACAAAGGCGTACCGGCCGACAAGATTGTCATGGGTATACCCGCTTACGGATCAAGCTTCACCCTATCCGAGTTATCACAAAACTATACTACTGTACCATTAGGCTTCCACGCGGAAGTCTCTGGACCCGGAGAACCCGGCAAGTTCACGAGATCGGCTGGTTTTCTGGCTTATTACGAGGTAAGAGATCTTAATGTGTTAGATGAAGCTTTCGAGGATATGAATGATTTGTTTAAGATTTATGTTTTACTTTTTGATATTGGCGCGCAGATATGTGATAACGTGAGAAACGATGGCTGGTCCGTGACGAAAGATCCGGGAGGGCGTGTGGGATCCTATGCATCGAAACGCGATCAGTGGGTCAGTTACGACGACATGTCCGATATAGCAAGAAAGGTATGTGTAAGAAAGATTATGCATATAATCACGCCGTATATACACAAATTTCAGAGATATAAGATTACATTACATGTTTTATTTAATTAAGTTCAAATCTTACACGTTTGATGATAAGAAGAGCACAATCGCAAATTCACAATAATCATAGAATAAAAAATCAATTTGTATTTTTTACAACTTTATATTAAAAATATGTAATAACTTAATTTCTTTGACGCATGTTTTTAAAATATAAATTACATATATATTTTTATATACATCATACATATAAAAAGATATATATAAATTTAATAACAAATATATATATATATATATAACTAAATAAATAATACTTAAATAAATACTTAATTATTTTTTTAACTTAATTTATTTAATTTAAGAATATATATATATATATATATATATACTTAAATGTTAAATAATAAAAAACACGCTTTATATATCTTATCTTAGGCCAAGCTGATAAAGGAGTTAAATCTCGCTGGTGGTATGATCTGGTCCATCGATCTGGATGATTTCAAGGATCTATGCGGCTGCGGAAAGTACCCACTTTTAACGACCCTGAATCGCAAACTCGGAAGAAAGCAGTCCAGTCACGCGACCGATTGCACTTGAACTGCATACCGCAATAAGGACGATAATGTGTATATCAAAGAACACATCGTTTTATCGCGATCATCCATGAGCTTGACTTTTTATTTGGCAATATCATGGATTTTAATCAAAATATTTACTGTCATAAACGGTGTGATTTTAACAGCTTGCTTTTCTTTCAAAAATAATAGATCAGCTTCTTACATCGCATGATACTTGTGATAATCACGAATATTTCTCGAAATGAAAGATTAATTAAATGCGTCATCAAATGATACAAATTGCTCAATACGAAAACGAAATATCGCCCATCGCGGCTAACATTTTCTCAAATAGCGGATGAATAAAAAAAAATAATTTTGAATATCGATTAATTATAAATATGCTAATATTAAATATTCATGCTTATGTGTCATTTTTATTTTCTATATAGATGAAAAGATCAATTAATCAGCCACTAATATGAATTTTCGAGTGATTACGTAATAAGAAACTTGGGGGACGTTCCGCGATTGCGAAATAAAAAATCTTTATAATAGATAAGATATTATACTATATACTAATGCGTTTAAGACGTATGTCTGTGTACTTAATAATGTACATTGCAACACTCTTCCGGATGACGTGAATAGAAGCTTCGTAAAGAAAGAAAGAGAAGAAGAGAACATGCATCGAAAGTTCTCTTCTTGTGTCATATGTTTTCACGTCACCTGAGAAGATTAATATCTTCGTTCTGGTGTAAGTACATTGTAATTAAGATTGTATCAAGATTTTTTCACAATCACGCATTTATTAAATATACAAATGATCGGTTAATTCTCCCGAAATTAGAGAATTAAAAATTAGTAAAATAATTGAAAAAAGACGATAAATTAAATGCGATTGTTGTTTATAAAATACATCACTAATATATCGCGATATGTATATTCACTCGATTCTTGTGTTGCGAAAAAATGAAATAAAGTATCTGTATAAACCGATTATAATTCAAGATCACACGAAATAAAACGAATTCGTTAAAACGACAAGAGTCGAGGAAATTTGCATTGATGCAAACGCGAATTTAAGGTTGTATCAAAGTCCTTCAAAAGAATTGTATATGTATTGCTTATTGTACGAAAATTTGTAACATTTACTGCAATAATGAACAATACGTTTGAAAGACAATAAAAAATATCTGCGATTATTTTCAAGCATATTATTATATTTTCATACAATCGAGTCTTTCTACATCGACTCTACGTGTAGGCGTTTTCTAGACGAATCTTTGACAAATCTATGACAAATCGATTGCTATGTTAATTATTTTAAGGGGCTACATATACACCTAGATAGATCGAAAAAATCGCGCATCTGTTTCTATTTCAACGATAGATTGTTTACACAATCAAACGAAAAATATAATTTTTTGTATTTATTGTTGTCAATACTCGAAAGATGCGCGAGAAATGGAAAATAAAGAGAAGCAAGCGCTCACTTTCGAATTCTTTTCGTCTGTCTTATATCTTTCGCGCGTATATCGTTTCTTTCGATCATAATTGCAAAGATACGGGAGAAGAGTTACATGAAATAAAAAAGATATACATCCGCTTGTTCCCATTTGACAAATATGTATCGTGAAATATTCTGCTTATGAAATACTTCTTCCGACTTCCGACACGTCTCGACTCGCGCGTCAAATGTCAAATTGCCTTGAACCATGAAGTTAGCAATTAATAAATAAATGAATAAATCATAGATTCGAGAAGCGAGCTAGATAGGCAGCATTCCCAGGTAGGACACCCATAGAGACAACGTCACACGATTGGCTATCGAATAGAAAAATTTTCGGGCCTAAAAATTCTCTATTCGATAACCAATTACGTGACATTGTGTCTACCTGCGTTTTCTTGCTGGAGACCTCTTAATATTGCATTCGCCATGCATGAGAAACCATATGTCAACATTGCATTTTAATCTCACTTTCATTGCAATATCACTTCCGTTGCGGCCTTGGTCGAGTACGGACGTATTCACGTAACGCGTGTGTCCTTTGGACCTTATTTTTGAATTCTATTCTCCTCTTCTAAAGAGGAATTCTTTCTGTAACATCCTATCAGTAACTCGCATATAAATAAAATTTTTGATACTAACCCACAACTTGATCTCTACAACATTAGCACTATTTATATTCATCGACTTGGCCGTGTGGGCCTGTGTATCTCAGGCCCGGTGTCATTCACGAGAAGAAGAAGAAGAAGAAGAAAAAGAAGAAGTCGGATGAAGTGAAACGTGTTGATAGACACGAGCGAAGAGTACGGTTCGCAACATCTTGCATTTTGTGTATTTTCGCAAGTGGAAATTTATTAATAATTAAGATTGTCGTCTGTCATTTGCCGGAACACAATTCGTGAAAAATGAGAACGCGCTCAGCTGCCGCGAACGCAGTGCTTCACAAAGTGCAGGTTAGAATTGTCTAGCTTCTCGCGAAAATATATATGTTCGAGGATATGGATATCGATAACCAGAGCGAGGACGGAGAAATCAAAAAGAGTCCGTCGAAGGATATGGGCGATTACAGGTATTTATAATTTTTTAGCGTTTTTTTAGCGACACTTGTGATTTAAGGTTAGGTCGAAAGATTGTTTAAACATCTGAATCAACTGTGGAAACGATTGTATTTATAGAGCAATCTGTCAGTACAATTTTAATTTTCGCGATATGTATTGTATTCAATGTGGCCATTTTTCACATCTTGTGTAAAATTAAAATGATATTCAAGGCGCATGTGCATTCACACGCTTGCGCACTTTTTGTAATTTCAATTTTGGTTCACAAACATACAGAATGCACCATAGACATAGTATATCTAGCGTATATCTATCTACCATAGATATACTATGTCTATGGTCCGACCATAGATTATACATATATCAGTTTGCTAACTTCTTTTATGTACAAAGTATTTTACAATTTTTTTTTTTTTTTATTTAAGGAGTTGGCAATCTATCTAGTAATATATAGAATTCTGTAATCCCAGGTTTTAAAGCCCGTATCAGACTACGCATTGAAGATTGAGATTAAAGATTGAAATTCGACTAATCAGAACAAAAGGGATTAAAATTTCTTTGTTCTGATTGGTCAAATTTCAATCTTGAATCTTGAATCTCAATCTTCAATGCGTAGTCTGATACGGGCTTAAGACGATCTTAAATATGAAGCAATTAAGGAGCAATTTTATGTTGGATATACTTGCAGTAGACTACGGAAAATATGTTTTTCACAAGAAAATGATTGGTTTTTTTTTTTTTTGCTAATATATCATAAAAAGATTAATTATACAAGTGGAGCGATCGCGAATGTCATAATACAGCAAGCGAGGTGCAATTATTCTACCAAAAAATCAATAAGAAACGTTGATTAAACTCTTTGAGATCCAGTTATAAATAATAGAGCTGTTATGTTATGTTTGAATATTCTCGCCGTTGGCTGCTGAGCCATATAGTTCCGATAGACGGCCGATAGATGGCGACGGCGTCGCTTGGAAAACGATTAATTTGTTAATTTTCGAGAAAAAATGCAATAAATCGCGAAAATAATGATGGAGCAATATGGAGCAATTAAGGAGCAATCTTTTCATGCTGGATGTAATTGAAAAAAAACTTTTGGAAATATGTTTTTAAGTGAAAATGATAAATTTTACGTTTTTTGTAAATATTTCAAAAACTATTAATTTTAAAAGTGGAACAATTGTGGATTCTGACGATGCAATTAAGGAACAATCGTTTGAGCTATTAATTATTTTAAAAAATATGAACTTCCAGCGCCAACTTATTTCCGGTCATTTTTTTCTTTACGGTGACTTTATCGGTACTACAGGTTTCATGTATATACATTCATGTAAATGGAAATGGTAGAGTCCATATCGGAAATTCTTCAATAATTTCATTTATATTGTTTGGAAAAATAGAAGATTTTCCTTATCATACTATAAGAATATGTTGTGTCTCGAAATCAGAATGACGAACGATGCTGCCCAGAATTTTTAGGTATTTAGACTTGTTTAAAATAACCTACCGGAGCGTTTATATATTATACTTCAAATAATTCAACGATTGTCGTATTTATTCTTTGTAAAATCGTTCTTACTCTATATATAGCCATCAAAAGCTTTAACAATAATTGACATTGCACGTAAATTTAAACCCACATACATATACATTCTAAGATATTAATATTTGTATCGTAAATAAGTTCATCTATAATTTTTAAATTAATAATACTATTGATTTATTCTATTGACTTAACTCTATATTTCCAGTTTTTCAGAAGAAGAAGGTGGTGATACTGCTGACTCGTTGGATATTAAACCACCGCAAGCAGTTGTTCGCCATCATAAATCAAGTTCGTCTCGTCGAAGAGAGAAACATAGTGATAGAAGAAGTCGCAGAGATGAGAAGGAACGCAAATCACACCAGCATGAACGTGAAGACAGGCACAGGGACAAACACAGGCATCGTAGACATGTCGGAGAGCCAATGGAAAGAACCGAGCGCTTGGAGACTTCCAAGAGGAGTCGCGAAAGAATGGATCGTTTAGATAGGATGGAAACTCACTCTAGGGATAGAGAATCATCTAGGCATGATCGTAAGGAAAGAAGTACAGGAGATCGTGTTTTAGAAGACTTGAGAGAAAGGTAATTATATTTTATATCTATGCTTTTCTTTATTACTGTTTTTTATAAAAGCTTTTTATAGAAGATATTGATAACTCTTTTTTCCGAAAACCTATTTAAAAATGAAAATATAAATTTTTTCTAGGTTGTTAGACAAGAGAAGAGAAAGACGGGAGGATCCGCGTGATATTCGCGATTACAAAATGGAATCGTCTCGTCGCGAAATGCGATTAGAGGATACGCGAGAAATAGCGAATCGCGGATCGCGCGATCGTCGAGACACACGAATGGAAGACATTCGGGAACGTCGCGAAATGCGTATCATAGACGATACTAGAGAACATCGCGAGATTCGAATAGAGGAACAGAGACACATACGAGTGATCATAGACGAACAGTTTTCGGAAAACGAGCTGATGGAACGACCCGAAAGAAGCGAAAAACGCCGCAAGAGATCTCACAAGCATGATAGAATTCGCGAAAGAGATCAAGAGAAAATGGAACGCGAAAAGGATCATAGAGAGAAACAGCTGCGAGAAACGATGGATATCGTAGCCGACGAGATTAACGAAATGGAAGTGCAAAATGAGATTCCAATACAGATTAAAGATCCAAAAGAGATGACGGAACAGGAACTCAGAAAGGAGAGATTATTAGAAGCTGATAGAGAAATGGCTAGAAGAAAAGAGGTTTCTAGACTAGAATTGGAGGCGAGAAGAATGAAGAGAGGTGAAAAACGCACCTTGAGTCCAGACAACAATCCAGATCCTTCCATTGTGGAGCTGTCAGATGAAAGCCCCAGTCCTGCTCATTCTGAGGGCATGCGTTCGAAATCAGCTGAATCTAGACATTCGTCGGAAGGAGAGAGAAGCTTGCGTGAGAGATCTTTGGATCGACATTCGTCTGACACATCGGAATCAAGCAGCGACGATGACGATGAATCTAATGAATCGAATAAAGGTACCGGTGGTGATTCTAATGAAGGTTCAGATTACAACAACCCAAGTCCTCTGTCTGTTGATCGATTAGCTAAATCCGATCATTCAGACGGAGATTCCCCTGGTCATGTTGATTCCAACAATCTTACGAAAAACGCGGAAGAAGAGGAAAAGAAAGAAGAGGAACCAGAATTACCGCATTATTTACCAGCTATTCAAGGTATAACACATAAACAATACTACAAATCTGTATAAATTAATATAAATTAAAATATTTTGGGGATAAAAGGCAAATACAAGTAAGCATTACAAATTTTTTACTTTTTAGGTTGTAGAAGCGTCGAGGAATTTCAATGTTTAAATCGAATTGAAGAAGGTACATATGGAGTCGTATATAGAGCGCGCGATAAGCGGACAGAAGAGATAGTCGCGTTGAAACGATTGAAAATGGAAAAAGAGAAAGAAGGCTTTCCAATTACAAGTCTAAGGGAGATCAACACCTTATTGAAGGCACAACATCCTAATATTGTCACTGTTCGAGAAATAGTCGTTGGTAGCAATATGGATAAGATATTCATTGTCATGGATTACGTGGAACATGATTTAAAATCTCTCATGGAAACTATGAAGCAAAAAAAGCAAGTTTTTATACCCGGTGAGTATATTCATCATATGTAACAGACTAATTGGAACAATTGCATGCAAAATAGCAATGCAAGTCAAATAATGAAAAATAATTTTAACAAAAATTTATCGAGAATAAAATTTAACTATGAACAAATTATTTAATGCAATGTTAAGGACTTATAATAATTGCGACAATAGATGTGTCTTCTTAATTATATATTTAAGTTTGGACATTTTTTTATTGCATTCAATTTTATAATTTATGATTTATATAATACAAACATAATCTTAAAAAAAAATGTACGTTTTGATCTATTGCAGGAGAAGTTAAATGTCTTATGCAACAATTGTTACGCGCAGTTGCCCATCTACATGATAATTGGATATTACATCGTGATTTAAAGACATCTAATTTATTATTAAGTCACAGGGGCATTTTGAAAGTCGGTGATTTCGGCTTAGCTCGAGAATATGGTTCTCCCTTAAGACAATACACGCCAATTGTTGTAACGCTCTGGTATAGAGCTCCCGAATTACTGCTAAATGATAGAGAATATAGTACGCCTATAGATATGTGGTCCGTAGGGTAAGTACAGATATTGAATTTGGAATACCCTTTTTTGAAATATATATAAATTTGATAAAATTAATATTATAAAATATATACGTAGATTCCATCTATAACATCCATCATATTATGTTTTCTTAGATGTATTTTTGCCGAGCTTCTAAGAATGGAACCATTGTTTCCCGGAAAATCAGATATAGATCAATTAAATAAAATATTTAAGGAGCTGGGTACACCCAGCGAAAGGATCTGGCCGGGATATGTTAAATTACCTATGGTTCAAAAGATACCGTTTTCGCATTATCCTGTAAATAATTTGCGGCAAAGATTCAGTTTATCATTGTCTGATTTAGGTGTTGAGTTATTGAACAAGTAAGTTATTAATTCTAGATTAAAGAATAATATAAGCATTAAATATTTAAATAAGTTCCATTACAAGAAATCCTGTTTTCAGATTTCTAACGTATGACCCTCGTCAACGTATAACCGCCGAGGATGCTTTGAATCATGGATATTTCACTGAAGCACCTCTGCCAATCGATCCGCAAATGTTTCCCACATGGCCCGCGAAGTCGGAACAGGGAACTAGAACCATGAACGCATCCCCGAAACCACCGAGTGGCGGCAGAGAATATAAACAATTAGGCGACGGAGACGATGCCGATTTAAGCAACTCCGGTTTTCATATGGGTTTAATGGAGGGTGGCAGAGCGCCGCCCGTCGGAGGAGGTTTTCATTTGAAATTCTAATTATGATACAAGAATTTTCTCATATTCTCTGTAAGAATGAATTTTTCTCTATAAATAAACCTTTATATGAAATATATATATATATATATATATATATAAATATGTCATGTTTTTCTATGTATAATGTGTGAATACTAATTTTTAATTACATTTTATTTCTATTGTAGAAGGAGGGAAAAAACTTTTTAGAACATTTTTATATATATAAAGTTACACAATATTCCATTTTGTAAAATAAGGTTTTGTGTACATTATTGTTCTGTTGAAACAATATGAGTTATTTATTAGAGTCAAGATAATAGATCTTTGTACATGCTATTTTAACAATTACAATTTGTACACACACACACTTTTTGAATTATATATATATATTTTTTTTATTATAAGAAATATAATAATAATATGGCGCACGCGCTTATTTTGAATGCTTCAAACTATATAAATTAAAGATTTTGGGAGGAGGGAAAGGAAACAAACATTACATTATAATAAGGCTTCGTAAATAATATCTGGTGTGAAAAAATAAATGGAGTATATTATATATATATGCGTTTTGCAATATTCTAGTATAATTATGTAAGGAACAAATATGATAAAATAGAAAGTTATGTTTTTACATTTATTAACACCGATTTACATTTTGTACACGATCGGTATGTGATTCTTTACATATGCATATTTAGAACATTATTGAAAACTTTGATGATATTTTTTTAACTGCTGTTTTAATTTTGTAAATTTTACGGCGAATAAGCTTTGCGCGTTAACCTTTAGATACTTTCATTTCCCGGCATTGTGCATATTTTTCGGTAGACTCAACAGCGAGTTTATAAGCTCGGATTTGCGTTTGGGATGACAAAATCGCGGAGTTAACAACATCAATCTGACCAGTTGCAATTCACTATCTTGAAACAAGATACCGGACATTGGTAACGTATGTGAATTCTTGCTTAACGAACGACGCATTATCTAATTTTTTTCATAAACCATATTACCATTTCAAACAATATTTTTTTCAGTCCGATATAAATCAATACTATTATTATTTATACTTATGAAACACTTGATATATTTCTTAGTTTTGACATATAATGAATATCATATATTGCGCTAATCGAGCATTAAATATTGTTCAACTTTCATTTCGAGCAGATCTTTACCAATCCCCTCCCGTAGGGAAGGTTCAATCCTAGAAGATCTCTATTAGCATCCTCGATTACACTCAATTAATGCTTGTCCACAAACAATCTCGACGATAATAACGGCACAGACGACGTAGTTAGCCATTGATAGATGCTATCTCGACAAAGACAGAATAACATATGTATATGCATGGAGAAAATTTGGTCACTAACCGGCAACCATAAAGGCGGCCTGGGACCGGTAGCATGACCTTGATTCTGTGTCTTCCTTTCCAGGATTGTCGATCAAGACCTGAAAGAATTAAAAGAATTAGCAATCTTCGACGCCTTTACGGCATTTTCTCTCCGCGATGGAGTCTGAAAATGAATGATGTAAAGGAATCATTTTTTTTAAATTGATTAGCTATCAATTGGGATTTATATTGTGAGAAATCTTTTAGCGAGAAGTCAATCAGTTATGAATGAGGCATAAAAAAAGAAGCAAAAAGAGTGAGTCATATTTTTTTATTCATAATATTTTTTATTACCATGAAATCATCTAATTATCGCTGGATCACATTATCTGTTTCGTAATGCCTAAGTGCTTTCTCAGTTTTTTTTAGATGATTAATGCGACATTTCACATTGACCGCGATTGCTCATCTTCATCAACTTGTTTGATTCGTATTCGTCTCCAGAAGCCGTTCAGAGAATTATCATGTCATTCAAAGACATATATGTATATAAATACAGCGTTTGGATCCTATGATGTATTCGGTTTTAAAAAGAGAGAAAGAGAGAGTGTCTCGTGGTCTCTATATTATCGTGAGAAATCCATTGGAGAGTTAATTTATCCTTTATGTATTAATAGCATTCCCGTGTAACAATTTGTTGTAAGAGAGAGAAGTTGCGAGATAACTATTCTGCGGGATGCATTAATGGCTATGATGGGCTACGATTAATAAATCCGTTACTATGATATAACGCAATAAATAAGAGCACACTGCGTAATTCGTCCTATTGTTTTCTTGGAGGGAAAAACAAATCTGCGCGAATATAAATCCCCCGGTACAGTATTTATAAATATAAGATATTAATGAGATGAAAAAAACAGAGTCATTTTACTTTGACGTTAGTTGATAATTAATTTTACGAATAGTCCTTTGTTATAAATAATGGATTCCTGAAAAACAAATAAACAAATTTATAGAATGACTATAAATTTATATCGAAAGCAAGAATCTCGAGCGAGATTGCTTATCAACAAATAATCCACTGCTGATTTATCAACGTAGCTTTTGAGGCGTAATATACGCTCTTATAGCTAGTATTATTATGAATATTTAAATTAAAGAGATCGAGAAAGAGACAGAGAACAGAGAGCTAATTTGCATCCCGACTCACACACAATCGGCTCTGCAACCGATCGTGTTTCACTTCGCCCGCGGTAAAGAAAATAAAATAAGATTGATATTGAAATCTCTGAAGCGCCTCCACTTAAGGTCAAACTAATGCCACCATCTTATATATGACTCCCTTAGAACCGAACAACTTTTACTTAATAATAACTCCTTTGTTAAGCGTTATAAAAAAAAAATAGTTCAGGATTTTTCGACTCAGTTTTTGGTAACGAATAACGCTATGTACTTAATGAGCGGTCATTACATTTTAATGTTCGGTTGCAGTTACACTGCATCTTTATAATGTTTGAATAAAATATTTTTTACGCACCAAATACTGCATCTAGGCTCCAATTGGCCTTTTTCAGATTGTTAATTAATAATAGTGAGAATTTTTACTATCTATAAAACATATTACATATATATTTTATATTTCATAGATGTCCTTATTCCCTTGGCTTTCCATTGTTAGCGCTACATCCTTGAAACTTTGTTTGCTCTATGTCTACGATAGTCAAAACATATTTTTTTGTATAATAACAATAATAATGATAATTAATTTCTTATCGATTATTAATAATCAGTCTCGTGAATTTGTATCTACATACAGTAAAATCATACAGTAATTAACTGCTGCTATCGTCAACTGATACACACAATTGTGACAACATCGGCAGCAGTGCTCGTGCCAAAAGACGGAGAAAGAAATTCATAGCCGTTAGTCGGATCGCAGTCCACGTCGATGCTGGTTGGTATTCAAGAGTTGCCATTGCAGCGACTTTTATTTACGCGTGACGATGAAAGACTCGATGGATGAAAATCGAGGTATGTACGTCAGAAATAAATAAAGAAGTAAAATAAATAGGAATTGAATGAAGAATCGTATAGGAGAAGATTGGTGCTTCTAAAAATTTTTTTACAAAATACATAAAAAAAGATACATGCAAAAAATCACAAATTCTAAAAGATCCTTTTTTGTTGAGACTTACATATGTATTTTTAAATTAAAAATCTTTCCAATTTATTTTAATCGATTTATATATACTTCATGGTGCCGATATATCATGAACGGAATTTTATCTTTAATATATGCCATTAAGAAATATTCAGATTTCCTTGTAAAATTTTTCTGCCACTTTATGAGATACTATCTGTACATATATTAATAATATTTATATTATACTAGAATTATTATAGGATTTCCTTACCACAGTTGAAATTAAATTCCAATAAGTTTTTGCCCAACTTCATTTGAAACGGTTTAACGAACGTCACTGTTGCTGCTAGCGATGATGCAGCGATAATGATAAAGTGAAGAAAGCAGCCATTTATTTAAATGAGAAATTAAATTACATTAACGATATATATATTTTGATGAAATTGAATATATAATTCTATTAAAAGAAAAAAGGGCAATATAATAATTATAAATAAAATGTCATCTATTATACGGATTATACGGTATAAGCTTATATATATATATATATATATATATATATATATGTGTGTATATTTTATTGATCAACAAATTTCATTACTATTTTTGTCTATTCAAGGATTAATGCTACATATATTACAATCATTCGCGTAAAAAATTTCAAACGTGTGTGAAATGTTCGTCACGCTGATATCAATTGCGTTTATCAATATATACTTACAATGCAAATTTACTTAACATGCGAATGCGTGTTAGTGAGTAAATTATTACGTACAACTTCTCTATTTTTACTTCGCAAATTCTCAATGTGAGAACCGCGCTCGCGAATCGCGCGTAGCTTCAGCTACCAGTATTTTTGCGACACAGCGAGGAGACTGTATATAATATATTCAAAACAGGCGAGCTGTTTATGTACATGATCCAAAGTCACCTCGTGATTAGTCATTAAATATCCAGTCTCTCTTGTGTCTGTCATTGCTCGCATTCCGCTTTCCATGTTCCTAAGATGAAATGAATGTATCTGTTGGGAAGAAAGGGACGAAATAGGCGAAGTTAGATTATAGTTAAGAAAAGGATAAAGTTTTTATAACTAAGCGAGACGAGAAATCTATGTATAAATCGAAAGTTTCTACGCTCAAAATAATAGAGCCTATTCAATTTTTTATTTCTTCTCGAACATTTTATGTTTATAGCAAAAAAAAAAGAGAAAAGAATTTAATATACAGATTTTAAGAGCAGAAAGAGAAAGAAAAATAATATTAGAAAATATAAAAGATATGTATATTTGAGATAATATGTAACCGGAAATGTAAATTCGCACATTTTTTTTGTCACGTTTATTTTTATAAATTAGCATGATTTTTAATGATAAGAATCCTTTCGAAAAAAACCTGCAAGTCATACGCCTCGTTGAGAATATATGCTTATGAAACGTTCGAATATATGCATAAGAATGTTAATACCCAACATGTATATAGAGTGTCCAAGTGAAAAACTAACATCAAATTCAATTATTAATATTAAACGAAATTAACGTTAACAATTAATTGCACATGTATATGTCCTCTGGAAATCCAAAAGACATCCAATATAATAGACAGGACAGATATATCCTACAGACATCCAGAGATTATCCAGTGGACATTTATAGGACATTGATACTTATTATAATACTTAAAATTTCTAAATTATATAAAATAGCCGACACAACTAAAAATAATTATGTATGCATATTAAACTTTTATAAATATATTTATAATAATATCTTAAAACATCCTATAAATGTCCTGAACCGTCCTGGACATATTCAGGATGATCCTGAGGATGTTTTGTGCTGTCTGGGATATCCACACATATTCCAGTTAGCAAAGACAGTCATTTGATGTAATTAAACTATATTTTTGCTCAAAGGTAGTCATTTGATGTAATTAGACTATACTTTTGATCCACCTGGGTTATCTTATCTTGTTTATAGAAATTAAATAATTTCTGTAGAATTTTGTAATTTTAGCTACATTGAAAGTGCATCTGTTTCAGTTTCAGGCGCATCTCTGTTTCTGTTTCAACGACAGTTTATTTATACAATCGAAAGAAAAATATAATTTTTTATATTTATTTTTGTCAATATTCGAAAGATGCGCGAGAAATGGAAAATAAAGAGAAGCAAGCGCTCACTTTCGAATTCTTTTCGTCTGTCTTTTATATCTTTCGCGCGTGTATCGTTTCTTTCGATCATAATTGCAAAGATACGGAAGAAGAGTTACATGAAATAAAAAAGATATACATCCGCTTGTTCCCATTTGACAAATATGTATCGTGAAATATTCTGCTTATGAAATACTTCTTCCGACTTCCGACACGTCTCAGCTCGCGCGTCAAATGTCAAATTGCCTTGAACCTTGAAGTTTGCAATTAATAAATAAATGAGTAAATCATAGATTCGAGAAGCGAGCTAGATAGGCAGCATTCCCAGGTAGGACACCCATAAAGAATGCTACACGATTGGTTATCGAATAGAAAAATTTTCGGGACTAAAAATTCTCTATTCGATAACCAATTACGTGACATTGTGTCTACCTGCGTTTTCTTGCTGGAGACCTCTTGATATTGCATTCGCCATACATGAGAAACCATATGTCAACATGGCATTTTAATCTCACTTTCATTGCAATATTCCTGGCAGCCCGGGATCCGGATCGCTTATCGCGACACATTATACGTCATGACGATAGGTAAAGAATCCCCGGGTCTTTGGGAAGAAAGAGAGAAAAAAGAGAGAAAATCGAAAGAGCAACATCCGGAAATGTCATTCATTGTCATTAACACACCCAAAACTTGACATTTTCCTCATATTTGCAGAAACTGATGTTTCCGCGTTATGCATCGACGTAGCAAAGGTAAAATCTTTGGCTGGAGAATCGCGGAAATCCGTAAGTCTTTCCCTCTTCTTGTTCTTTAAAGCGTGCATTTTAATTTTGTTTTTGCACTAGCGTTAATAATTATTTTTGAATTCTTAAACAAAAACATACAAGTCCTTTATTTTTATTATTCATTGTTAATATTATATATATATATATTTTTTTTTAATTAAAAGAATAATTAATCTATACAGGGTGTCTCCAATTTAAATGGCAAAACTTCAGGAGCGTGTAGAGGACCGAAAAGCTAAGACAAAAAGTCCTTCAGAGGTTTGCTCGTTTTTGCTCCATTTTGGAGAAAATCACAAAAAAAGAAACGGAACAAGTTTTCGTTTTTTTTATTTATTTATTTACATTTGATTTACGTTATCATCTATTTAACGCAGATATTGTTCAAAATGTTGCCCTCTTGCACCAATGCAAGCATTACTAACACTGACCTCATTAATTGCAGCTAGATATTGTTCTAGTGAAATTTTGTGCATTGCATCTATGATTCGGTCTCTTAATTCCTCTCTTGAATTGATTGGCATCGTAAAGGATAACATCAAATGTTTACGTGTGTAAGGAACCTTGAAGCAGAAAGTTTATTCGGTGCCAATCAACTTAAGAGAGCAACTGACAATGAGAGATTGAATTTTTGCGATTTTCTCTAAAATGGAGCAAAAACGAGCAAATCTCTAAAGGGCTTCTCGTCTTAGTTTTTCGGTCCCCTACACGCTCTTGAAGTTTTGCCATTTAAATTGGGGACACCCTGTATATTGAAACCTATCTAATTATTATAGGATCTAGTAAGAATACAATATATGTGACAAGAAAATATATCTTTAAATCATAAACTTTATATATATTAAGAATTTGTAGCAGGAGAAAGAGAGAGAGAGAGAGAGAGAAGAGTCTCTATATGTATATATGTGACTTTTTTTTATATTATGTAATATAATGTGACAAAATCAAATTATCATCAGCAATTAATATCAACATAGCATTATCAAATTGAAAAAAAATATAAAGTAAAAACCCATTTGAGTAATACCATTATATTAGCAGTTATTTATTCCACCTAAGCTTGATTTTGCTAATGCGATCAAAAAAATAATGCATATCTCAATTATCATATCATATCATTTCCATCTCTTTTGATATATATAATTTTCTATCTTTCAACCACTCGCAGTACTATCATTAAAGATGTGTGATCTGTGAATTTTTTTATGTATACATTTAAATAATTTTTAATTTAATATTATAATCTTGGTAAAAATGTTTGTTTTTTTTTCTCTCAATTGTATATTTTTAATTATATATTATATAATATTTTAATATGATAATAAAATATATATTTTTTCACTAGTTTAAAATTTATATTGCTTTGATCTAAGATTATTTAATAAAGTCTTAAGGTTGTGAGCCATTATATATAAGAAATTCACTAAATTATTGATGAGATATGCTATTTGCATCTTCTTTCAATAATGGAATCTTAAAGTGTATGATAAAGTAACGGGCATTTAGAAAAAGATATATAAATGAAATATATTTTAAGAAAATGCTGAGATTAAAATATTAAAATATTGTTAATAAGAGAGTGTGCTTGGCTAATATAACATTCGTGATATCAATGCATGTTTTTTAATGATATATCTCACAAACTCAGGAAATGTCTCTATGCAGAATATAGTAGTATATTTGTAGAAGTTTTATTAGAATCAGATATTTTGACAAACACACATACATGCACATGACACAAACATACACACACACACACACACATACATACATACATAGATATTGCAGCATAGATAGTATAGTTCATCTGATTCTTAATCAATTGAAGAAAAAAAAAAGAGTATTTCACTGTGATATATGTATTGATACAAGTGTTTGAGTGCTCTTAAACAAACAATCTAAGAGTTATAACTGTATTCTCTAAGATAAATTCATAATAATGCATGGTTGGCTATCTAAACAGTTTACAGGTATGTCCACGGTGTGTGGTTTTATTGAATTTTGTTCCATCATTCTGTCCTGGCTTTCCCATGTTATCACTGATTGGTCTACGAGGGTGCAACACACTTCATATTGCTTACGATGCTTAATTATATGAGCGGTACGGTTTTCTGTTTTTTCATATCATAATTTTTTTAAGAGATTGGTGAAGCCTCTTACCATTTATAAAGATATCAGGTACATTTGCTATTTGATATTGAGAAATTTTACGAATTGTTTTTCGGAAATTGTCGCGCGATTGCTCTATATTTTTTTTCATTCTTCTTATTTAATGTTATTATGCAAGATTAGCAAAAGAAAAAAAATGATAGTTGCAATATTCATTTAAATTATCCCAGAATATTTGCTCTACATTGATATAATCTAGCTACATAATTATATTCAGCATTAAGCAATTTTTATTGATTGTTATACATATAAAGCGAATATTTGAAGATTCCACTGTGTAATTGGCTCATGATATGAAACTGTCAGAATTCAGTTCTTTATTACTATGTTGAGACTTGTACCAACTGACGCTGTAAGTTATGTTTACCTGCCGATTATGTTGATATAATTATTGTATTTGCTATTAATTAGATTAATTTGACCATTTGTTATGTGATTATATCGCTAAGTATTAGAGAACTCGTAAATATTAATAACACTAATTTACTATTTGTAAGAATTAAAAAATTCTCCAAGTTATATTGTTTTTGATATACAAAATAAAAATTTATTATGCGTAATGAACCATTCACCTTTCGCTTAAAAGGGATAAGATAGAAATGAACACTTTTTTGTGATATAAAATAAATACTAATCTATTTAATTTTTTTTCATAGGAATGTAACAATGCACGCGATGCCGATCCAGGAGGTTGGACCCCATTATTGGTACTGGGTGGTGCCACTTGTTGTCTGGGATCAGCATTACCAGCAGGATATAACATAGGTGTTATGAATAATCCTGCTGATGTTTGTAACATTTCAATTTGTGATTTCATCAAACGTATAATATTATTGGAAACTATTTATATTATTAATATTCTTGGCTTGTAGCTTATGAAATCCTTCTGCAATGATAGCATCAGGGAAAGATATAACGTACAATTGTCCGACCGTGAGCTGCAGATATTTTGGTCCGCCATAGTATCAATCTTTCTAATCGGTGGTGTATCTGGATCTTTAATTGCTAGCTGGCTAAGCGATCGATTCGGACGGAAAGGTGCCCTGAGTATTGGCAATATCTGTGGAATTGTAGGAGCTATTTTATTCTTGCTTGTACGACACGTGAACTCGGTCGAATTTTTCCTGATTGCTCGAGTGATCGTTGGTGAGTCGAGAAATCATGATTTAATCTTTTTTTTTTTTTTAACTAGGCTAATTAAAGCGAGAATACAATATCTGTGGGATCGAATTGAAAAAATGTGAGGGCAAACATAAAAACCTTTATTCCTTCAATTTGATTTTTGAATGTTCAAGATTTAATAGCGTTTCTAAATGTTCGTAGGACTTTCCGGCGGTCTAGCCACTTCCTTGCTTCCAATGTACATGACAGAAATAGCGCCTTTAAAATTACGGGGTGCTGTTGGGGTTTTATGTCAATTAGGGATTACCTCCGGCGTGCTGATGGGTCAAGTCGCTGGGCTAAAGACTGTCCTGGGTACTCCTGAATCCTGGCACATCATGCTAGCGTCTTTCTCACCATTATGTGTCGCTGCATTGTTAGTGACTATCGCTTTGCCGGAAAGTCCAAAGTATTTATACATAATCAGGGGAGAACAGGGGAAAGCTCTCAAAGGTACGTGTAATTTTTATAAACGATTATTCGAGTATATTTGTATGCAATTATTCTGACTCTCATATAAAAGTTCTCTTAAATTTTTAATCACTCCACCAACTGACTTATATTTGACTTTGTGTTTTCTGAATTCCAATTTCTTTTAGCACTCAGGCGGTTGCGCAATATGGATATAATGCTCTTACAAAACGAGATTACTGGTTTGCAACAAGAATTGGCGATGAGAACTACAACCGAGAAATGGAGTATCCAGCGCGTACTAAAAGAGCCGACCGTGAGACTGCCGTTGTTTCTAGTGTGCCTAATGCAATCCGGCCAGCAACTCTCCGGCATTAACGCAGTTTTTTATTATTCGAATTCAATATTTCTCGGAGCTGGTCTCGGAATTACCGGTGCTCAATACGCGACTCTAGGCACAGGCGTCGCCAACATTCTCATGGCAATTATCTCCGTGCCGATAATGTCCTTATTCAGTAGAAGGAAAGTACTGTTTCTGAGTTGTTACCTATGCATGGGGTGCCTTATAGCTCTATGCATCTTTATTATATTAATTGTAAGTATATATGAATAAATTATTTTCATTATATATTATTAAGTTAATAATATATATAAAATATAAAAATTTCATTATTATATAATATTGCAATTTTAATAATACAAATGTGATAATTTAAAACAATTTCAAATAATATGAAATTTTGATACGATATGGATAAGATGTCTTAAAATTGATTCGTCTCTCTACAGCAAACAGCTCCGTTCATGCCAGTGTTTTGTACCGTCGCGGTACTCGCGTACGTTGTATTTTACGGTATCGGTCTTGGTCCGATACCGTTTTTCATCGGTTCCGAACTATTCGACGTCGGTCCTAGATCTGCCGCTATGTCATTAGGTAGCATGTTTAATTGGGGAGGAAATTTCGTCGTCGGCATGCTATTTCCTTTGCTACAAGCCGCGATCGGCCCGTACGTTTTCCTAATCTTCGCCGGAGTCACATTGATCTTAGCGCAAGTCAACCGGTACGTAATTACGAGATACGTAATTATATTCATTACATTATATCATAGATCCATTCGCAATTTTTTCTAATCGTGATGTAATCAAATTATTGTAAAATATTTATTACAGAGTCTATTTGCCCGAAACACAAGGTCGAAGCACAACGGATATAGCGGCAGCCATGACTCGAGGTTTTAAATCGAGACCAAATGCAATACTGGCCACGTAAATCTTTAACACTTAACTAACACGTAACTTGATAAGTATTTTTACATAACGGTTAGGTACTTTTTATACGGTTTTTTAACAGAATCATCAAATCATCACGATACGAAATTCGTGCATTACTCTCATTCAATCTCACGTCAAATGATTTGTGAATAATCCTTCCCGATGCGGGACTATATATAACTTATTTGAGAAAGAGCCAAGTATGTGTTTTGCAAACAAATTTTATACATATGGCCATTTGTACATATTCTCTAGTCTTGAATATTGAAAATAATAGCATAAAATGATATCTTACATATGTAATGAGACGAGTAGAATACATGGCTAAGATTTTTACATTTATACATCTCGACGTACGTGCGTCTACAATTATAAATTTTATATTGCTATTAACGATATTAAAAGGAATCACTGCCGAATTATGACATCGATTTATTCCAAATAGGTCTGCAATATTTAATGTTCTGCATTCTTGAAAGATCTTATTTACAAAATTCTTATTTCTGTTGTATCTAGAGTAAATATATAATTTATTTTTTCCAAAATACATTAGTACTCATTGTATTCTAAGCTTATCATATAATTGATCCAGTTTCTCATAAAATACCAAGCACAAAACCGTATGCGGCGCTATTCTCATCCATGTTGGGAACGTTCCTTTGTATAGGCCGGTCAAACCTTCTGTACGAAATATTTTGATAAGCGCATCTCCGAGTCCTTTATACAAGGCACCCTTCCCGGTTGCATCTGTTTCTATATTTGCGTAACAAACAATTTACGATATTTAAAATAAACGCATCAAGTGTGCTTTGTGATGCTATTAAAAAATTTATCGATTTAAACGCAATATACTGATTCTTCAACTTTTAAGCTTTTTCTCTTTCTCTCTCTCTAATAAAATCTTTTAGATAAGATTCTAAAAGCTTTGATACATATTTATAGTGAGACGTACTAAAATCATATTTATAGTCACACGTACACATACTACATTGTATTTATAGTCACGCGTACCGAGTTAATATAATGTTATCGTTATAGTCTATGCAAAGGCGGATACGTCTTCTGATTGCCAGTGCAATATGAAAGAGTATTTTATTATCGGGTACGAATAATAGGTTTTACGTTTCTTACGAACGAATCTGTAATTCGATGAATGCTTATATCAACTTGGAATTTTGCGCGTCATTTATTGACATAGTATTTAAAGCATAAGCGTGGCCTTTGTTAATATAGTAGTTTTAATATGTGATCATACTCACGTTGATTGTACAACCGCGTCGCCAGAACATCGAACGGCTGCATGGCGACGGCTACGCAACTGCCTCCGATTGCGGCGGCCAAGAAGGTCAACAATATCGGACGATCTGGAAATATCTGAGAGAAATTAAAAACGTTCCGTTGTCCCGAATCTCACACTGGAGAAATACTCTTAAATCTTTCTGCCCCAAATTGGAGTACTTTTAAATATACAAATTTTATTCGTGAAATTTAAATCATCATTGGGAGGGCCTTTTGTGTGATTGTTCTGTTTCCTTTAGTTGCTCGTTAAAGTTGTTATACGAACAAACAAAGGAAAATTTTCTTTTTGCCTCCAGTGTGAGGAGGATGGTATTTAATAATAGCGATCAAATATTATTTACATCCAGCGAGCGTAACCAATCGGACGCTAATCCGAAGGTAGTCAATTGCGTCGCCGAGCCGACGAACAGGCGCGGCAATCCGGCGTACCATCCTCGATATAGGCCCCGGACACCATCCTCCGCCCACAGAGACTTAAAAGCGTCCCACGATCCCGAGTGACTGTGCTGATAGCCCACGGCAATGGATGTCGCAGATTGCGCTTGTAATTGCGTCTTGACCTAGAATAATTAAACGATGTAATTCACCTATATAAACGTGCGGCGTCCTTATTAATTACATTTTTAGACACAAAAGTATTTATAATCCTAAATATCTTTATTAAATCAATTTTTGCCCAAAGATAATTATACGTATTTATCGACACTTTTGCGAGAGCGTTGCGTTGTCTTTTCAATTTTTAATTTTCAATACTAATGTTCATACTTTAGATATTAATATTATTAATTGTATGTGTCAATCTTTTATCTTACGATACAAATTGTCGGTTTCATATAGATTGAAATATAGATAAAATTATAAAATATATAGATTAAATTGAAAGCATTACAGTTTTAGTGAAAAAGGTGAAAGGATTACCAAGTAGAATGGACTGCCGAACGCGGCGCCAACGCAACCGGCGACTCCGGACAACAGAGCGGTCCGCAGGACATCGGTGTTGCCTTGCGCGTTGAGAATCAATTCGTATCTCTGTGCGGATTTGTACGCGCCCAAACGAATACCGTTGAGCACGACTTGGAAGGCGAGGGCGGGCACGAGACCAGCTTGCAGGGCAAGCGCGCCCTCGTGCTTGGCTATGAGATAGGCCGTGTGCGCAGTGTTTCTGTATATCCTCTTGTACGAACCGCGCGCTTCCAGTTCACCCTGTAACTGCAGTCGTACCTTCACTACATCCACGGGGTTCGTGAAGAAGCCAGCGCCTACAGCCGCCAAGGCGCCGATCGCGAATTCCACGCCCGGCCTGATAAACATTAACAGAGATTAACAATAATTATAATTAAGGATAAACATTAATAAAGAGAATCAAATGTGATAATTTTAAATATACACCGAAATTTAATCTTATCTCTATTATTCCTACCACAGTTTATCTAAAATGAATTATTCTAATGTATAAGTATTGAAAAATTTATTCACATAATCTTTTTAATTTCATGTAATTTTCATATAATTATATTTTCTTGTAATTTATATTTTTTTGTATTTTTATTTTTATGTAATTATAGTTCATTCTTGATTAATTTCTAAAAAAGAGAGAGAGAGACAGAGATAATTTTTTACACAGAATAGGTCGATCGTAATTTTAAAATATTTTTAA
The DNA here is from genome assembly GCF_030449975.1 of Polyergus mexicanus. NCBI lineage: Eukaryota > Metazoa > Arthropoda > Insecta > Hymenoptera > Formicidae > Polyergus > Polyergus mexicanus. The sequence goes on along the minus strand of NW_027223333.1, from coordinate 2,768,691 downwards.
TTCAATTGTCTTTCAATTTCGCGCGTGTTGTAATCTTAATTATTAATTTTAATATTAAAATTTTTCGAATTTTTTTTTATTTCAAAACAAATTCTCGTATTCCCGAAAATCATCGGACATATAATAATACAATTATAAAAATGTCTATCGCGTTGATCGCATACACTATCAGTCTCACAATTAAATAATTGGCCTTTAAATTATAAATCCATTAAAAGAAACTTGAAATTAAAAATAAAACATTCTAGTATCGGTCTTTACACTGTTCTTGCTATGGAAATAAGGGGTCTCTACATCGATCGAACGACCTAAATAAATCTAGTACACATCGCACTTTACGTAGTCGCAACAAAATGACTGGCCAGTTTTTATCTATGATCTCAAATAGCATCAACTGGACAAGATCCAACTTCATTGCCATACAGTTTCAATTATGTAACAATTGTATATCGCACGTCTCACTGGTGAACAAGTTAGGCAACAAACGGATCGAGTCGAAAACACGAATGAACGACGACGATTGGAAAATGACTTACGTTTTTTTATCGCTGTTGGATGTGCTCATTTCTCGGAAGGAAACTGATAGAGTGGATATCTAGCTTTTCACGTTATGTATCACGCACGCAATCTCGCAAACACAACAAACGGCTTACATATATCGGACGCGGCGCCGGCGTCGCGAACTTATATCGAGCTCAAGCAACTATGTACTAACTCCATTGGAATTTACATCACATTCCATGTATTTCAACATGTGATAACTACAATCGCGTTTATCATATTCAGTAGCTTAGAATTATCTTTATTAATCATCCTTAGCGCATGCGGACAAAAACCATCAGATTCCTCTTTTTTTTTCTTTTTTTTTGGAATAATATATGTATGCTTGTAATAAAAACTTCTATTACATATTTTAATATAATAAGATATATTCACAAATCATACGAGTTTTATTGATTCGAAATTTTGTCATAGTCTGCAGATCGTTTTTCACGCCCTACAACTTGCACGCAATTATAAATGCAATTATAATTGAATTAGCATTAATCTTATAGTTATAATTAAAAAGTTATATACACTTTATACAAATATAAAAAAAAGGGTAATTTTGTACTGTTTAGAACAATCAATATGAATTTGTGTCTTGCTTGATTTCAATTTTATGACAATATTATTACGCAACGGATAAACTTCCACCAGCTTTAGAAATCTTTGTAATCTCTTCCTTAAATTTTGCAATAGTTTCTTTTGCCAATGTTAATTTTTCTTTGAGATCTATCACTTCTAGTCTTATCTTGTTGCGTGCCTCCAGAATGTCTTTCATTGTAGATTCTTTCTTTGCTTCGACTGTAAGAGTAAAAAATATCGAAATTTATTCAATTAGAATAAAAAATTATCGGAAATAATGTACTGCGAATACAAACAGTCTGTATTATGTCGCCAAACACCAAGAGTCATAGGTCTACTAGAATTTAACAAATGTTGCATCAATGCCGTTGGATCCTGAAAGACTATCTCCTCGTAAAATTCAGAAACTAAGCTTTCTTTTCTCAACTGTGTTTCAGATGTTGATTGGAACAATTTTAGCACATGATATATTGTTACCTAAAATTATAACATCTCTATTTAAGCTATTTATTAATGAAATAATAATAGCTAATACATAGTATATTTTTCTAATTTCGTGACAAGCTTTTCGCTTACAGGACGTTCATTCGGATCATGAAAGTAGATTTTAATGACTATCTCGAATTCTCCCCAGCCAGTTTCTGTTAATTCATACGGTGACTTGGTCACAATTCGATTAGGATTATTGTAACTCTCGTGCAGTTTAAAATGCACTTTTTTCACATAAGTAGACATATCCTCGTTACGATACGGCTTGACATACACAGTCCACTGATGCGTATGACCATCCTCCTCTCTCTTTTTGTCAAAGTAACGTGCCACATTGCCATAAACTATAGGCTTGACAATGGTAACACCCTGTTGACAAACAACTAGTGATATAAAATAATGTTAAATTAATCTCTGTTATTTTTAGCATCAAAATGTCATAGGTTAAGCCGCCAAAACGTTCCAGTGTAACGTTTTATCACCTTCACTCTACCGCCAGAATCCGGACCAAATTCATTTGTAGACGCCATTATGCTCGCGATAGACTTGAAATAGCATATTTCTCTAATATGAAAAATTGATACTAAAGTATTTATATCCAATTCAAACAGCACAACGGCATTTCTCTTTCGAGTATCTTCAAACTATCTCATCTCTCCCATTTGTTTACTTCAAATTCTAAGCGCCATCTAACGGATGACGAACCTATCAAAAATTAATTTAAAAAAATGGCTTATCTATTTATTTAGTAAATTTGAAAATGCAAATTTTTAGGACAAGGGAAAAGATTGAAAATGTATAAAATATTATATTTTCCTTTCTCAATTTTATCATCAGAGACATTTTATCTTTGCCCAAATTATAGTAAGAGCATTTATGGAAAAAAAGAAGAAGAAGAAGAAGAAGAAGAAGAAGAAGAAGAAGAAGAAGTGTTTGAACATGAGAAAGAAGCTTTACTATAATTCAGATTATATTAATATTTATTATATATATACTGATGGAAGATATATATATATATATATTCATATATATATTTATGTAAAAATAGAGAGTATGCAATTAATAGAACAAATAAATAATCCATCGAATAGATAGTTTTAAATCAGTAGATAGACTCATAAAATTGTATTGTTTATTATAGTTTCTCATCGATCGAGAGATACATATACGTATCGGCGTAAACGAAGTTGATAATTCAGCTATTTAATGCTAATATATGAGAGATTGCAACGTATATAGATATATGTTAGATAAAATAAATTGAAATTGTACGTATTCAGTAGCTTATTTGGAAGTGTATTATTTCGCACAATCTATAATGTATTGTACTATATTTTGATAGTTTTTTTTACATAGTCGAGTATTATCAACGTCACAGTTTTACAATATTTGGCTCGAATCGCTCTTCTGTACATTATTCAACTGATCCGAAAATAATTCCAAAGAAACAATGTTTCAAACGATATATACGTATATAAAAGCATATTTGTTTTCAGCTTCAAATTCGCGAACAAGTGCTTTGAAATTTACCGAGAATAATATACCATGTCTCGAAACCTTATTCATGTATATCTATACACGCATATGTATATTGTCTCGTAAATATGCTTCTAGCAAGAAGCAAATACTTCAAAGCAAGATCAAAGTACGCGTACGAGTTACGCTTGTCGTACGTTAATAATAATAGTTCAGAAAAAATTCAATATCTGAATTAATATCACTTGAGAGATGCATGTCTACAGGCGTATAATTACATTAAACTCTTCATCATCTCGATATCACATTACGTATTCTTGCTACTTACCTAAACACACGCCAATCAAAAAATATAAAAATCACAAAATACACGCATACTCTCTCTTTTTCTTTTTCTGCAGAACTTGCATCGTCACACAGAATCTTCCATCTGTGGCTACGTTTCTCATAAGAGGATATAATTGTCAATTGTGTGTTGATTAGATGCGTCTCGTCTCTAGGTTGTCTGATACATAGGAAGAAAGGATTCGGATGTGCGCGCTGATTCGACGTACGCGGAGGAGTAGGTGGCAGCCAGCTGCCGGAATCTATGCTTTTCTTCAGCATTCCGGTATATCAACGTAGATAGATAGGAATTAGCTGCGCCATGCTTACGTAAAAGCTTGTCGTTATCACGTGCATAGTTCTTTCCCCTTTCCTCTGAATCGTTCTTCTAGATATCCCGGGATCTGAAAATTGAAAGTTTCAAAACGGACAGTTTAGTGTTTACCAATATGCGCTGCGGAAAAAAAAATCTTCACATGCGTAGCGTAGAGAAGGATATTATCTTTTACTGTGGATATACACACATTTTACAATGTATAACTTTAACGCATAATTTTATTGACAAGCTGAAATAATTAGTATCACACTGGTGCAATGGTTTTAAATCTTGATCTTTAATGAATAATCTTTCATCAAATTGTTGTGATGTCATTATTATATAATATTTTATCTGCTAAAGTATTTTATTATATAAGATAAAATATCTTATAGGAACATATATTTTAAAATATCTTGGGAATATATTATTTAGTTTTATCATCTATGCGATTTGTTCGTTTCTGCATCAATTGAAATGGTATGTTTAACGGTCTCTGCATAATTCTGCAATCATTACACAATGCCAAGTACAAATTAAATAATTATTGCTGTATCGCTGTAAGTGAACAAACTTAATATATAATATTAGTACCATGATTTTACAATGATTTAACAATATTGATGCTTATGCTATTCTGCAAAAAATAGCATTGCTAATTAGAAATACACATTAAAAACTTCTACCAAAAATATATGATTATACAAATTATTGCACAATATTATTTACAATTTAAAAGAGAAAAATGTGTTGCATGTTTTACACAACATAATTTCATATAATATGAAAAATTTAAAGTATTAGGCACGCGAGTGTAATGTGCGCTTATCTTATAATTAGAATCTATATTAAGAAATGCATGCGACGAATCTCTAATTCATGAAAGCAATTTGATTTGGAGGAAGGTAGATGTTTCTAAGATGAAGTTTCAATTAGATATAAGAAAATGGTCCATTTTTCCATTACAGCTAACAGTATCAGGCATTCTGGGAACATTAAAACATAAGCAATGCATAAGCAATTCAAATCTTTCATTGGTATAGTGTGGGAAAGAGATTAGCAAGCAAACAATGAAGGGTATATTTGCTTCTGCTATCTCTTTTAGTAAGTAAAGCGAGGGAGGGACAAAATTATTATAATTTTATTATGATTATTTCTACCTTTGGTTTTGGCCGATGAGTGTCCACAGCTTCTATCGGTAGCCGAATATTTTCCACCTTGCAACCATAAGCGACTGGTGTTAATTTCATGATAGTGTGCAAAGGTACTTCTAAATATGGTAATTCATCTGAAATGGAAACAAAGTAACTTGATAACTAATTATATAAAAGTCTTTTTTAGAAGAAGAAATATATGTTGGGGACATCTTACATATACAGTTTTCTTGCGCAAATCAATGTCAATGTCTCGTATCAGAAAAAGAAATCGCATAATGCCGATAACAGGATTTTGCGAACGAGAACGAACTGCTCGATGACACGATGGCACGAATAATTACGTCATTATAATCTGTTCTTGTATGCATGAGTGTTTATCATTTATTTTCTCGACACGAAGGTTTCAATACGAAGGTCAAAAGTTGCATACAGTGTGTCGATATCTCGGTATCTACATTCTCGGAAGCGAGTGTTTATGAATCATACAAGTGTCGGCAATTATACTTGGATCGTTTTCTTTGTATGCAAAAGCGATCGGAAGGATAAGTTTCATAAGATATCTCGAAATATATACTAACCTGCGCTTTTGTCCAGGAAATAAGCCAGCAAACACCGTAGAACGGCTTGATGACTTACAACTAAAACATTACCCTGACGTTCCAATTCCATTATCACAGGTTCCAGCCGTGCAACAAGATCCTCATAACTCTCACCCCTTGGATATCGATACGAAAACTTGTTTTGATCTCTGGCAGCGAAATCGGTTGGATATTTCTCGGCAATCTCTTCGTAAGTCATTTCCTCGCAAATACCCTGAGACGATACACAGAAAAATACAAAGATAAGAAATTGATCAATTAGAATTAATTTATTCAATACACTTTAACTTACAGCATCAATTTCGTTGAGAGCCTTCCACCTTTCTTGCGGTGCCTCTACATCAGCTGCAGTCTGAATGGTCCTCTTCAGCCAGCTAGTCCAAACTCTTAAACCCTATATGCCAACACACAAATAAAATAATATTTTCCTATCTTTATATTATTGAAGATCTTTGTATTATTGAAAAAATTGGTACATTGATATTACATAAGGGAAGATCAGATATATTATTTACACAGTACATAAGTATAACGTTAATAAACTAATAAGAAATATTTGCAGAAGGAATTGAAAAGTTTGCAGAAGAGTTACCTGTATATTCTGACTAGTGATGTACTCTGCTAATGCCTTGCTATATTCGTGTCCCCGCTCGGTCAAGTCCGAATCGCCGCCTATCCTGCCCTCGAGGTTCATCAGGCTCTCACCGTGCCTGGTCAAGTAAATCGTGCGTGGCACAATATGAATGTTCATAAGATAGTAAACTATTCTACTTTGTATATGGCCTTCGTGCTTATGGACCAGCACCTTCTCGCCGGTGTTGTATATTTTCATGAACGACAGGTCGCTCTCACGCTCCTCGTCCAACGGCTCGTATCGCTCCTGGTAGTGCTCGATTCGCAGCATAAAGTCCGCGAGCACATCCTCCTTCTTCATATTCGCGTAATCCGGACTGCTGACCTTCACCTGAACACGATAGAAAAATTGTATATGTGATGCTTGGGTATATGAATTGTTTACTTGCACTAAATATAATAGTTAATTTTCAAACACGAAGAGGAATATTAGCGATCAATTGTCGCTACTTCCAACTATCTTCGAGACACGTACTTCCATAATGTTCTGCTCGACAATTTCCGGATCGTTGCATACCGACTCGACGAAGAAGAGCTTGAAACCCATCTTGCGAACAACGATGTCGCGTATGAGCTGGCGTCTTTCGACCGTGGAGTTTGTGGCGTCGAAAACGGCCACTTCACCATCGCCGCTCTCCAACCACTGGCAAACATCGTTCAGAGCGTCCTTCGCGCACTGTGTCCGTATTGCCATGGCCTTTATGTTATCGGGACGAAAAAAATCGTGGCATTGATAGGCCGTGGTGGCGTGTCGCCTGTATTCCCCAAGATTGAAGACTTTTGTGCTGATGCCAATCCAGTTGAGGTATCGGCACAGTTTCTTAGAAATGTAGGTCTTGCCACGAGCTGGCAGACCGACCATCGCGATCACATGAGGCTTGTTCACGAAATTTGCACGTTCACCTGCAAAAAGAAAGATGAAATATTAAAAACTGAGAAAAATACACATATCATAGAGACACGAATATTAACATGGAATAAGTTATAGCCGATATATCGTTATTATATGTATTACATCAATTACGATTCTCAATCTTTTAATTATTTTATAATATTATAATTCTATTATTTTATAATTATAATACTGTCTATCTGCTTCTTACCTATACATATATGAATTTAATATAAATTCATGCGAATTTGTATTTTAAATTTTTTGTTAAAGACATTACACCACGTTAGGTTTAAATGCACAACACGACGACGGTTCTTACAACTCTCTTACGAAACTCGATCCAATCAGGCACTAAAATAATAAGTAAAACTCTAAATCGTTTTTCGTTCAATTTCACACCTTTTAATTATGCACGTGAGACCCGAGTATAACATTTAATCGCTATTTTATTTATTTTAATCACGTATTCTCGAAAAAAATCTGAAGCTCTCAAGATAATGATAAGATATTCTAAGAATTAGCTCCAAGGACTTCGTTGAAGCTCTTTTAAAAATATTGTAATAACTATTACTAAAACATAATATTATATAGTTGTCGATGATAATTTATAATCGATAAATAATTGTATCGGAAAAATACAAGTCCACGATGATGCACCTGTGGTTTTGCATTTCCGTTTTCTTTTAGGATAGTCAAGATATACGACTGGAGCGATAATAATATTGGTATTTGAGCAACTAATAATCTTATCAGCTCGAAATGTGTCGCTTTAACGATATTGTTTCTTGAAACCGGATCCATATATATTTTTCTTTCGAAACAATTTTATCGAACGAGTTCGCATATATATTACCTTTATTTATCTTATTTCCTTGAATGTGATAAATATACTCTATTAAGTTGTGTTTATCGTCGCGCATATAAATGCAAAAAGAAGGACGCTGGCTCTCTGTCATACTCGGAAATAATTTTTTTTTTTTAACGTTTATTAAAGGTTATTGGTGGAATAAACGGAGGTAATTATCACGCGCGCGTCAAGTTTGTTTGTCTATTTTGTTCGCGAGCGATACAAAAAGTTTTTCTCCGGAAGGATGACAGCAATTAACGTAAGACAAGTAACTTAATTTTATCTTCTTCGTTTATTTCTTTTTTTTTTTCTCCGCTTATCCAAAGTAGATCATGTATCGAGAGGAAAAAGAAAAGACAAAAATAATAATTTAAGAAGGAAACGATAAATCTCTACGATAAGAAATCGAATGGATTGATCTGTGAACTTTGATTTTTGCTATTCGCGATAACGAAGTAAAAATGCCAGGTGGACATAGGGTTGCCATAATAAAATTTTCAAAACTAGAACTTAATAGCCCAAAAACCCCGTACATTTCGCTTGCAATCCCGGACATGTACAAAAAAATGCGAATAGGTTAACAAGTTGATTATGACAATAAATTGATAATTATTTTAGATTTCGTTTTCATTAGTACTTATTGTTAGAGTAAAATGAATAAATTAAACGTGTTTTTAATTTAAAAGAAATTTTATTATTAGGTATCTATATTTACCTTATTGTACATGGTTAATTAAATTTAAAAAGCAAGATATTTAGGAATATCCTTAAACTCCGGACATTATAATTACTCCGGACACATTCGAAAGATCTCCCTCGGACGTCCTCGGACGTCCCCGGACTTCCTAAAAAAGAGGACTATCCTCTCTGAGAGAAGTGCATATAGCGAATTCTTTAGCGAGCCCTTTAATAAGGCGCTTCAAGGATTCGTGTGTTTTCTTAGTAGGAGATGCAAAAGGGATAGACACGTGCTTCCTGTTTGGAACTTTTAGACGAGGTCGGCGAAGGTGTTCGTAATAATTGTGTCAGACAGAAGACACCCGGTACATTGACCGCGAGATCGAAGACCTTGAACTTCCTCCGAAACGCAACTACGAACTCACGTTCGTCGCACGTGTCCGATCGCACGAGTGCGGGAGAGGGCAAGAGAGAAAAGAGAGAGAGAGAGAGAGAGAGAGAAAGATATAATTGGGATCGCACAGAAGACTCAAAATACATTACCTCGGATCGGGAACGGCTTCGTCAGAATGGTGTCCGATGTCGGCGGTGTGTAATGCATCTCGATTTCAGAATCGGTCATTCTACGCGTGATGCTTCGTACGATTAATGCAGCCGTCGAGGAGGGAAAAGTGTGAGAGAGAAGGAAAGAACGCTAGAAATTCGCGTGAATCCATGCGCGAATCGCACGGAACGTGTCGACGTACTGGCCGACGAGGGACGAGCATGGACGAGCACGGTGGCGAGACAATCGCCGCCGCCGTATACGTCACCACCTATCGGATCGGAGCAGAGGAAGAGGAGCGCGCGGGGAGGTGTCTGGTCTGGCCGGACCGGGCCGGGGTCCGCGATAGACCAGAGCTGTCACAACTGGCTATAGCGCGCGCGCGCACGACTCGACTCACGTTTCCGGACTGTTCCGGACTGTTCCGGACTGTTCCGGACTGTTCCGGACTGTCCCGGATTCGCAAGTCTCGTATGGTCTCGCAACAGCTATTCGACAGCAGTTGACAATAGTCGCCGTGATGACTCCGGAACCTGTCCGAATCGCGATAAGAGCTACAAGATATATCTCGATGATTTCAGATTCGAATCCAAATAATATTCATATTGGGTTTCAAAGTGTACAAGCTGAATCGTCGAAACGTCGTCACCTTTTCCGAGTTTTTTTTTTCTAGTCAGTGTTACATTTGCTCCGTTTATATCGCAGAAAAAAGTTTCAAGAGATTTCATATGAATCTCATCTGAATAAATCGTGATTGATTAAATTCCATTTACTTTACTGTAGAATCCTAAATAATCAGAGAGGCGACAATAGTGTCTCACTTGCTGATTGGTTGACCGTCATGGGCCCGTGCCATTTAACGACCGCACGCTCACGGTATCATTTCATCTTTCTTGTTCACCGAATATTAAACGAAGACAGATGATACTCGCGAGCGTTGCGATTGTTTAAGTGAAATGCGCTCTATGTTGGTCTCGTAGTGAATTCTACGTGCAAACTAACCGCAACCGGCGTACTGTAAGTGAGAAAAAAGTATATTTGTAATGTTATTTCCTTAAAAAAAAAAAAAAAAAAACATTTTAAATATCTGAGACATTTTAAAAATATTTTAGGTTACAAATGGACAACTGCAGACCCAACATGGTGATCGTGGGAAGCATGGAGGGAGTAACGATGTCGCCTCTGATTATTTAAGACTCTACTTTACTGGAATCTCTCTTGAAAATTGTAAAGATTCGATCGGCTAATCATTCGCTTTCAAATTCTAATTTTCGGACAATGTCCAATTATGACATTCCTACATCCAATAAAAAAAATGTACTCTCTAGTGATTTTAAGGTGTCTATCTCAACTATAATTTAGGAAACAATTTTTTCTAGTGGATATCAGATATGCTGTATCAGATATGCTGTGTCAATTGGCTGTCGACTAGGGAGTTTTTGAAATTTTTTTCGATAGCAGTCAATCAGCGTTTTCGAATAAACGGATTAATCCATCCCGGATCAATTAATCACTATATTTTACTATGAATTTAAGTCTTTTATTGGCAGAGACGATGCAATGCATCATTAATCGCTCTCAGAGCGATTAAACATGCTACATTCAAAAACGCTATGGGCCGAAGCACAGACTTTTGAATAAACGCATAATTGTAAGCATAAGGAAATTGATTGATATATTTTCTTATGCATATGCTTACGGACCAATCAATTTTCTTGTGCTTGTCCAGCTCTATCAGTGAGCTAATCGGATTTAATAACATCCATAGTTGTAAAAGTGGCCAATCGGCAACAGCTATTCCTCTGAAGAATGATTGTAATTGGCCAGCCTTAGGCCCATATCAGACTACGCATTGAAGATTGAAGTTGAAGATTCAAGATTGAAATTTGACCAATTAGGGCAAAGAAATTTTAGTCCCTCTCTTTTATTCTGATTAATCAAATTCTAATCTTTAGTCTTCAATCTTCAATTTTCAAATAGTCTGATACGGGCCTATCGCACAATGCTAGACGATAGTGGGTGCTTTCCATTTAGTGACTCAAGTCGACACAAGTCTAGTGAATTCATCAGTTGTGCTTCTTTCAATACTAGTGAACAACAAAGATAGAATGATACTCTGTGTCGACCAGAGAGAAGATATAATAGAGGGCGGGAGTCAGCTAAAAGAGTATCAGGCAATTAGAAAGAGACGAAGTCAAGTGACCTGGCTGACCTTGTCTGTTAGCGCATGCGCAGAGTAGAGCATACAGAGTCCGGAGAGTACATTAGCATAGTAAAAAATATTATAAAGTTATATTTTAAAGAAAATTAATACAGATTTTTAAAAATCTAATAAATGTTTTGTTATGACAGAAAATCAGTTAAAATTGATTGAAAAACGTATTTTGCGATATATAAGTAGACAAAAATTAAATCATAAATAAATGTAATAATTATAATTTTAAGTTTTAATAAAGGTAAATTTTAATTTACATTCACAAATTATTCATAAAAATAAATTAGTTTCTTAATGATCAAATTATCAATTTCGATATATTTTAACTTTTAATGAAATCACAAAAATTTTGTTTATATTACTGTACAAGTAAAATATATAATTAAATTCAATAAACGATTTGCACATGATTCAAATAATAAAGTAATACGAAAAATATATTTCAGTTAAATTGTTATTGCAACAAATTTATTGCTATAAAACTGCTAATACTAAATATCAAAAACTGCGCATGCGCGAATAGACAATGACAGCCAGGTCACTTGATTTTATCTCTTTCTAATCGTCTGATGTTTCCACTCACACGATTACCTATGGCTCCCGTCCTCTTTTATATCTTCTCTCTGGTGTCGACTTGAGTCACTAATTTGATTGGTCCATTTCCTTATGAATAATGGACCAATCAAATTCCTTATACTTATGATCATGCGCTTATGCAAAAGTGTGTGCTTCCCGCTATAGGCTTGATCGTATCTCTAGGTATATAATATATTTCTGTCGAAGTACCAGCACTAGCGTGCACCTCCGTCTAGCATTTCTTTTGTCAGCTGATCTCGAGACGGATAGGATAGGTGAGTCGTGACTCGCTCTGTATTTCAGAAATCGTATCGGCAAATTAATTAATTACTCGTGCCACGTGTTATTAAATCTAATGTTTCTCACGTGATAAGTCAAAATAATGCGGTAACGGGATACGTTTATTTCAGCAGCACAATATACCGGCGATCTAATAGGTAATAATTAATAATATACACACACACACACATACACATATAAAAAGTACGCTTGAACGTGTAGACAAAAGGAGAATTAAAATGATTCCCTTATATTTATTTCTTTTAATGATTATTTTTTCAATTAAATTCTCATGTAGACACTGGATATATCCGTAAATTTATTTATATATACTTGACGGTTAATATATATTTAACATACTTATATATATACTAAATATAATATTAAATATAAACAACATATATATATACTGAATCAAGTCGCCCTTTGTCACGTAATCGCATATTACGCAACGAGTGCTACCCGCGTTTTGTATTTAAAAATCCATTCATAAAGAGAAAAAAAAAACTTCATTCGTTCACGTTTGCAGGCAGTGCAAAAAAGGGATTGCGCGTGTTTTATGTATCGACATGAGAAAATGACTGAATTTAATTGAATCGATTAAATTCAGTCATTTCACACAGAAAAACGACAGACGCGATTCGTTGTAATCCTTACAAAAGTCCACACGTGTGCTATCTTGAAGCAACCGTATAGGGTTATGTTGCATGAGGTATAGGGTTCCTATAGAATGCATGTGCAGTTAGATGCATGTGCTCACATGTTTCTATCTTTTTTTTTTTTCTGCAGTGTTGATATATTTCATTTTATATTTTTCTTTCGAATAACTAGTTATTAGAGAAGAATCTACTTTTTGAATTTAAGTTTAATTCCCGAACTTTCGTGTTTGACGTGCTACGATGATCAGGAACGTGTTCGTCGAGGAAAAATTTTCATCGTGGGAAAAGTATAATTCAAGAAATATCGTCCTTCCTTCTCGTTACTGATCCTTAGATCTAGTATTTCACAATAGTCGATAATTATATTTGATATATGTACTTGCCACAGAGTAAAGTTTTCAGCTGTATCACGCTTATTATTCCCCTGAGGCTTATTTCTTCCAAATTACTTAATATTTTTCCAAGTGTTCATTAAATATATCTGAACGAAAAGAATTTGTAAAATCTATCGGGAATAGATTACAGTGTCTACAATGAAAACTCGATGCCAAACTTCCGAAACATTTACACAGAATAGAATTTTGAACGTATGTGTATATACATACGGTGTAAGAGAGTCGCGTGTATTTGTCGTAGTATTTAACCTTTGCGTCTCCTTCGCGATTCAACACGTGGATTGTATAGTAGGTGACATTTTTCCTATTCGTTTCAGGAATAATAAGTGAATCGCGTGATAACACGTTCGCCGATTAATAATACTATTATAATCAAACGCTACACACTGTGTTGCATAATAGAGGTGTACGAATCTCATCTTGCCTGTAAGACAAGAAAGTTGGATGAATCTAATTTAAGAGCCTTCATTCACGTTTTCAGTTCCTCTAGAGAATTTTCACCTTTCTCACAATCCTTTTAGTATTTTCGAATGAACAGGTTAATCCAATCCGAATCAATTAATCACTATATTTCACTATGAATTCAAGTCTTTTCCCATACAGCACCGCAAGATTGCAACAACATTGCAGCAACATTTTTCTGCAACATTGCAACATTGCAGAAACATTACGAAATGTTGCTGCAACGTTGTTATAATATTGCAGCAACAGTAAAATGTCCGCCTACAGAAATATTGCAATATAATATTGCAGCAACATAGCAATATAATATATATGCAATAATGCTTAATGTATATTTATCGACGTAATATCTTTAACATATGAAAAAAATAATAAGAAATTAGGCATATAAGAATGAGGATTTAGTGTGTATATAGATTTTCTGTATTATAATAATAACGAAATTATAAATTGCAAATTTTTCGGTACACATTCGACTTCCTTCAGTGACAAAGAATATCTAAGAGAAATAAGAAAAAACTCAATTTGCAATTTTGTAAATTCACAATCTCTTTGTATCCGAAATATTCAGATATGCAAAAAGATTGTGGTGGATTTACGCATACAAGTTTTTTCACATCTCTCTTTTGTCTTCATATAATCTCAAAATTTATTTATTAAAATCTGAAGTATCTTTTGCATGTTAAAAAATTGTTATCAAATTTTTGATTTTATATAAGAATGGAAACTATTAAAAGAATTCTTAGTCCAATGTCTGAGGCCCCTGTGTTGGGGTTATATCATACAATTTAAGCTTAAGCTAATGAAAATAGTTATTATATCTTTAATCGTGACTAAAAATTAAATGCGGAATAGATAGCGCAATATGCGCCGTATAGCGGTAAACGAATGAACTAGCGATTATCGAATACTTTCTTTGGAATATTTTTGGAATGTTGCTATAACATTACTAAAGTTATATTGTAAAATAATGTCTTTGTAATATTTCTGCAACATTAAACTACAATATGCAATATTACAATGTTGCAGCAATGTTGTTGCAAGCTTTAGTGCTGTATGGGCATATTGGCAGAGACGATCCAATGACGTCATTAATCGCTCTCAGAGCAATTAAACCTGCTACGTTCGAAAACACACCATTTGTCAGTACGCAGTTCGTATTCTCGTTTTAACGATGATAAAACGAATTTTGCGACGTACACTGAATCAGTGCATTTGATTTGCATTGATTATATACGAGAGAAACGATGAACGAATTGTATACTTGACAAATGTTGATAAGACGTTAAAATGTACTTGTTAAAATCCTTATAAAATAATTTAACAACCGCAAACGAGTTTCTTTTCTGCGTCATTTGCAGGAATTGTTAAACTGAACTTATAAGTCGATGATAACATCAAATCAAAATGCGAGATTAATTGACTAATCTAGTTCAATAGTTCAATTGAGTTTTGATATCTCTTGTGACGCGAGAAAATATTTTTTCTGACATATAGAGTAATTGTTTGTATGTGGATGAATACCTTCCTAATATTCCGGAGAAGTCGTCTTACCACGTCAAACTTTAATCTTTATAAATTATTGATTTTATTGATTTTACTAAATATTTTGACTTTTTATGTGACATCAAATTTACATATTCATATAATAACTTATTTGATACTTGATGTTATGCGTATATACATACAGGGTATCCTAAAACTACCGTACTTACTCCTAATAGTAGATTACCTTAGAATATTTCAAGATGAAAATTTTATATACAAAAATGTCGAAGCTATAATAGTTTTTAAACATATTATACGATATAATAGTTTTTATACGAGATATTTTATTTTTTATATCAAAATATGTCAGATTAAAATATAAAATAACTCAAAAAGTACTTAATGAAAAAACATACTTTATTATAGAGTTTTGAAAAGGTCTCGACAAGGGTTATAAGAATATGCAATAAAAAATAGAAGTCTCAATTTAAAAAATTCAATGTAACCTTGATATGACCTTAACAATGCCATCCAAGGTCTAACTAATATTCCTATCTTCTTTCTCCCTTAGAACCAAATAAAATAATTTTGTCTAAAAAGCTTCCTTCTAAAACTTATAGGTTTTGAGATATTTGCCTGTTAAAATTTGAAAGACTCACCCTGTATATATCATTCGAAATCGACGCGCAGTCAAACTGAATTAAACACATTTTCCAATGTGGCACATCGACAAAGAAGCAGACCATTTTTTATGAGATTTCTTTTTTATATTCGTAAAAAAAATATAAAGCGAGGTTGAAACTTGGTTTAAAAGTATTTCTAATAAAATTGCGAAGTGTGTTTTTTCCATAATTTGTTAAAAAAATGAAATAAATAAATGATTATGTATTTTTTCAGGATACATAGACAAAGTATTAACGAGATGCATCCGAGCCTTTCCATGCTATATGCTTTCCGGTTGTCGGTGACTCAGGTAAGATATGTCAAAGCAGACTTGTGGATTTGATTCATTAATTAGCATCAACTTAATTTCTGCCTCCATTTATATTATAAATAGAAAAAATTTCTTTAAAATTTCTAGAAAACTTCTCAAAAAGTCAGAATTTTAATAGTCAAAATTCGTATACAATTTTAGTAATTTATATATATACATAATCAGAGATGCCAGTTATATTAGGCAAAAAGAAAATATATATATATAATTATTATATTATAAAAAATAGTAGATATACCTCGCGTGCAAAAAAAAAAAGATGCTTCGATGAAACGCTCTTCAATACGACGCTTCTTGCTTCCAGGTAGCAGGCCCAGTATTGTATAAGAATAAAAACTTTGACCGCGGCGCAGCGACATCCGCAGTCTTCCTCGCAACCATTGGACTGTCGATGAGCATGTTCTCCTTGAAGCAGATGCAGTCGACGCACCAGCGCCGTTTGCGAAGAGTCAGGAAGAGTTAAGAATTGCGATCAAAATCATAATTCGTCGATGATGAAAATCGACGATCAGTTGAAAATAAAATTCATCAATTCACGAAATATATAGCCCTCTTTATCACAAACAATGTCGCTTTAAAAGTAGTAACGCGATGTATGTCAAACCTTCTATATATAGTTTGCTCGTACGAGACACTAGATTTTTGATGGATGTATGTATATTAGACAAATTACAGTTCCGTTGAAATTGCTCGACATGCTCTTCTCTTAGAATGTGAATGACAGACTCTCGCAAGAGTCGAATTTAAAAAGATCATTATGTCCTTGATTCGCAGACGCGCGTACAAGACCGTGCGCTTTAATTACATTGAATTCAGCACTTGGTATAGGCACTTGGTAAACGCGACTGCGATTTTATCAGAAAGTTCGTCGCGGACTCGAACGAGAAGTAAAACATATATGCTACCTGATGCATCAATTGTAATACACTTTTAATGGGTACTTTGTCATATCAGGCAAGAAACTGTCTTCTAGTCTTGCAAGCAAATAATGTTACTTCTACGAAACGATGTGGCTTTGTAAAAGATTAATTTTTTATGAATCCGAGAGAAGAACTTTCGTAGATAACCAATATATCAGAAGATTGCGTTACTTTGCATCACGATTTATTGTAGTATCTTTATTTCTTAATTCCTTTCGATGCACGATGACGCATTTGTTGATGCAATGGTACCTCATCTTGTGGTATATTATATACAATCTTTCCTTGATATCGAACAGAATCGTTTTAACAAGAAAAAAATATTATGTCAAAAAATGTAACGTTATTCAACGTGATTTCGTCAACGTTGATCGCCAATCGTGGATAATTGATTAAAACTATATTTTACTAAGATTATATAAATTTTATTTTTCCGCTTATAAGATTGCTTATCTACAATTTCCATTATATCCAAAAATTTTAGAGCTCATCCCTATTTGAAAGTTCTTTTCTGTGAGATAGCAACCAAGCTCGATCCAAAGAGAACAGACATCGATCTGTCTGTACTAGCTTGTATTAACTGTAAATTTAACATTAGATAGAATCGAGTTGCAACTTAACATACAATTCATCGATCGAACATTATTGATAATACTTATTCCCTTTTCATCACTGTAAAATCGCGCTGAAGTATTACTGTCGAATGTGAAACAAAATATACGAATTACTCACAAAATTCAATATTACTGTGTTCACGGATTTCACACACGATTATCTGATAAGTCATTTAAAATTTACGTTTCTCTTTTTGTCATTCCTACATGCTCACTGAATTAAAAAAATTTTAAAACTTTTTAATGTTTATATTATTTTCGATTTTATGACGAACTTATCGCACTATAATTGCTACAGAATTATATACATATATGGATATCGTTTTAAATTTATACTTGCATAATCGTATTATATGTGCCATGTCTCAGAGCATTTGTAAGATTAATCATTGTTTTTAATAAAACATTGATTAAGTTATTCAGGACTTATCTTTAAAAATGCAAGATTTTTATGCTTAAATTTTTCAGAGAAAAGGAGAAATATAAGATATACATATAATAGGAATGCAAAATGTATGTAACACCATATAATGAGAATATTATTAATAAAATGTAAATAATATTATTAAAAAACATTAAGAAATCTCTCTTCCTCTCTCTCTCTCTCTCTTTCTCTCTCTCTCTCTCTCTCTCTCTCTCTCTCTACTTCGCTTAATCTCTTAACATGTACATTTATTTATAATTATTATACAGTGTCAAGCTCGATATTCCATTTCTCTATAACTTCTCGTTATCCTTTTTTTCTCTTTCGCTCTTTCATTTTCGTTTTTCGTATTCTCATAAAAAGCCACGTCCGTGCCGCAAAAAAAAAAAGAAAAAACAGAAAAGAGAAACGTGAGTCAAGAGCCGATTTTTGATACGCATTATTAGTAATATAGAATTATTTCATCTTTGTATGTTTGTCATGCAAAATTGTCCATGTATGTTTCATTTTCATGATATGGATGTAACTGTTCATATACATACACAAGAAATATATAAATATAGTTTATATATATATATAATGTTTATATATAGAATTAAAAACCCGTGATCATCGGGCCGCTGGATTCAAAACTTTATATTCATATTAAAATAGATGATGGTATACATATATATTACACATTTTCAAATAATTGATCCTGCGAAAGGTACATGAAAAAAAAAGAATGAAAACAATAATTATAAAGATTCGTGAGGGAATTATTAAAATATCTCTCTTTCTATTCGCGATTAATAATTAATCTTTTTTGGGGGGGATGGGGGAGGATGGAAGGACTAAGAGAATTCGAAAATTTAATTTCTCAAGAAATTCGATTATCCAATTTTGTTCGTTATATTCCGCAAGCAGAAGTGGTTTACAGAAGGAAAAAAAGTTTTTTTATTTAAACAAGACACCTTTGGCAATAAATGATCCTAATCTCAATAGACTAAACGATATATTTCTAAACAAAAATTTCTCTCGAGATATTATGCTTGTGTTGACTCGGATTAAAATGAAAACAATGAACGCAAACATAGATAACGTGCTCCTTCTCGAAGCTGGGCGCGGCTCTCTATCACAGTTCTCTCTCTCTCTCTCTCTCAAACAATCCCCATATAACGATATCATTGCACAATGATCGCTTGCCATCTGTAATATTGCACGAGGATTTAATTGATATGTCATAATATACACAAGGTGTATTCAATTTTTACCACAAGTCACTTTTCACATGTCAGGAGCACGAAGGAATTTTCGTGGACGAAAACTGACTGGATAATGCTCCGAGTCATCCTGAATCATATTGATGCGATATTACAAATTGCGGAATTATAATGCGATAATATCAAATGATATGGCCGCTTTAGCACGGGAATCTTGTTCCGTCGAATATCTAAATTTCTAAATAATCAAATGGAACAGGAGGAGTCGCAGGGAAAGCGAGCCTTTCTCGGCTTTCCTAAATCTGTAATTATTCTCTTAACAATATTCTAATGGCAGTCTATATGTGCGAGGAGGTATCTGTCACGTCAGTTTTTGACAGTTATAAACGTGGCATCAATTCCATAATGTCCCATACAGCACCGAAAGATTGCAGAAACGTTGCATAGACCTTGCATTGAAACATTGTAATATTGCATGGAAATTGCGAAATGTTTCTGCAATGTTACTGCAAATCTGCGGCAACGTTGAAATGTCCGCCCTTAGAAATATTAAAGTAATGTTACGATGCAATGTATTTGTAATATTGAAATGCGTTGCTAGAAATATGCAGAACGCTTTAAATTTGATAGATAAACTTTGAAAATATATAAAGACATCCAAGAGAAATGAGAAAAAAAGATTGTGAACTTACGCAATTACGAGTTTTTTCTCTCTTGGATGTCTTTATATATTCTCGAAGTTTATTTATTAAAATCTGAAATATCGTGCATATTAAAAAATTATTATTAAATTTTTGGTTTTACATAGGAATGGAAACTATTTAACAATTTCCTGTTATCTAGTTAACATCGCTATTTTATAAATAATTTACAAGTTTAAGAAAATAGTAATGATTAAATAATTTCATTCATAAAAGTTAAAATTTTACTTATATAGATATTAGACTCTATTTTACATCTTAAGTAGACAATTAACGAATAATTTTAACTTTTTTTGATATTTATGTATCCGATTACTGAACTATCAGTTCAATATTTGAATTCCCTTGTGTTGGGATTGTATCGGATAAATTAAACTGATAAAAATAATTATATCTTTAATCTTATCAGCCGCTCTTTGCAAGTTTTATGTAATCATCGTGACTGAAACTTAAATGCGGGACAGATAACGCAACGCGCGCCGCATAGCGGTAAACAAACGAACTAGCGATTACCGAAAACTGTTTTTTGTAATATATGTTTTTGTAACATTCTCATAAAATATTACAATTATATGTTCCAATAATGTCTCAACAATATTACATTGCAACTTGCAAGATTGTAATATTACTGCAATGTAATTGCAATGTTCTGTGCTGTATCGGGTTCTTTATATGTGTCACGAAATCAAAGCCGGTTAAGGCTCGTTGAATAATAGCGCGAGAAAGGAGATTGTGTATTATGTTAATTTCTCGCGAGAATGAAAAAATTAAACAATATTCAATATCGCAATCAGCTATCATTGTGATTCGAGCTGCCCAACGATTGAGATATGTAGCGGGCTTTCACGGATGTATACATTCTCTGTCGCCGTTTTCTCCGTATAAAAGATATACTAGTGCTCATAAATATATTCGTCTGTCAATATTTTTTTCATTTTTTTCTCAAAAGACAAAAAGATTTTTGAAAAAATTTTTTATTATGAAATATACGGGCCAATACGAAATACAATTTAGGTTTTAAAATAAACGTATCTGTGGAGTTGAAGAGATTGTGAATTCTACGAGCAGGAGAATATTTATTAGCGGCGGAATAAAATGTTCTCGATCATACACGAGAATTAATTGTAAGAAAATAATTGACTCTATTTTTTATTAATTGTTTTACGCGCTGTCTAATCTAATAATAAGATGTGAATTTTGCAATATCAAAAGATGTTCTGTGAAAGCCCAGCACGACGCTTATTTAAGGAATTAATTTGGATAATCACTCTCTTACTATTCTTTCTTCTCTTTCTTTCATTCTCTTTCTCTCACTTATTCTATGTATGCGCTTTTTTTTTCCTCCAATTCTCTTCTTCTATCTCACTACAAGTCATATATCGCCTCTCCTCCTCTCCCATATATATATATATATATATATGTATAAATAATTCTTGCTGGAGCACAGGACTGGACAGCTCGAATACATGCAAATGACATGAATATCTTATAGATATAAAATGTCTTATTGATATTTTGTATCCTCTATCCAATACACTCAAAAGTATACAAAATTGATCTTGTTACTCAATATATACGAGTATATAATATGATTGTTAGAGCTACTGGCGTTATTTATATTCGAAATATCATGTATTTTTTTAAAATAATATGTCCAGCCCTGGCTAGGTAACATATAATGCAATTACTCTTTAACATTTATCTCGTTCTTCCCACTCGTGCCGAAAGGTTTGATCGATGGAAAAATTATATGAATAAATTTACGCATCGTCGTCGTCAATTTCTTTAGCAATATATCTAGAATCATCAACACATATTCGTATTATTCACATAAAATAGTGACTCGCAAACAAACTTACTGTTAGAGTAATTTGCGACGCAGATTCATATCATCGCACATTTTGTGACTAAAAAAAAATTCTTATATATAAGTCGCTTCTTATATGTAAAATCGCATTCGCACAAAAGACTCTTTAAAATTTACCATAAAAGAAATACGGGAATCGTTCGAGTTAATTGAGATCTTTGATTAAATGGGAAGTTAAGGATCTAAATTTTATTTTGTAGATTTCATGTTAATTAATATTAAATGGAGAGTAATAATTAATTAAAGTAAATAATAATTACTTGTTTCATTCCATTAAAAATTGCTCCATTTAACTAACATTATCAATTTTAGTAAAATAAATGTATGAAGTATATAGAGATAGTTGAAGTAATTAATATTTATAATATACAGTGTAAATATCATTTATGTAAAACGCGGCAGTAAACGTAAACAATGCTGTCAACGAACAAAAATCCTTCTTTGAAATGCTCGTTTGAACATTTCCATCTTGTGACAATTTAAGAATTTATCGCTATGCGCCGCGCATTATATTTCTTATCGAAGATTATGATCGATTAATATAGCTGACAATAAAACTCGAGCGTGTTTCACATAAGATATTCCTGTGTCACAATAACGTAATATTTTTAGTTGATATCATTTTAAAATTGTTACGTATTATTATTATCCTAGCCTTTTGCTTTTTGTTCCATTCGTTGGAATAATTCGCCATGTCGCATTGCGATTTCTTTGACAAGCTTCATATCTTCAAGAGCAATTTCTTCGCCGAATGACACGGAATTTCATGGTTTAGTTGGCTTAGTCGCCAATTCTTTTCGTAGATTTTTCTTTTCTTTTTTTTCCTGAAGCTACGCTTTATTTTTTGAAACATTGGGACTCCATCAATAGGAATATGGAAAGACAGCAGATGTAACGGAAGATTTAAAAACTTGAACTTTTATGACTTTAAGAATACTTATATGTTAAAAGGCGAGATATGTATGTGTGTGTGTGAGGATGATTATTTATAGCAGGCTCTATTGGCAACTATAGTATAAGAGGATTGTAAATCTTTCAATATAACACTATTTAAAGCAAGTACACAAATGGCAGATTTTTAAACCAAATGTAAGAATGAGCCTTATGTGTTCCAAATATTTCACTTTGTTGAAAGCAATAAAAAGAATATAAGAAGACATTATATACAGTAGGATCCCGTATTTGGACAGCATGAGGTTGAACGTGACAGCAAAAATTCCTGGAAAAAAAGTTATAAGGTACTCTTACTATATACAAAATTGCTCAATTGCTCGCATTTCAAACATGTAATTAAATGCGTTACGCGCGTCGTCACGTGATCTGTTTATTATAATATGAAAATGGTACAATGTTAGCGTTGATGAAAATACATGTGGAAAGAATACAGGAGAAATAGTAGGAATAGCAAGGTTACAGATAAGCAACATAGAGAGATCCTACTATACTCGCAATAATTTAGATAAACAATTACTTTCATTGTTAAACAAAGCAAAATTTATTTGTCGAGTCCAAAGAGATCTAAGAGAGAGTATATATAAAAAAATACAACATAAATTAAATATATTAAATTATATATATTAAAGGAAATTCTTCATGCACATAAATCTTGCATTTTTTTAAAAACGTTTACGTTTGTCATTAAAGAAAACATACATAACAATCGAATGAATGTATTCATTATGCTAAAATTTCTCATAAGCAATCGCATTAAATATACATTCGAGAGTAAATTATATAGAATACATTTTTAATTCACTAGAAAAAATATATAGCATTGATATATATGTCAATTTTTTAAACACACAGATAACATTATGTTGCCACTGGAAAATCTTATGCGATGACGCAATAAATTTTAAACATTCTTACCAATATATGTTATATTATGATCTTCCATAACAAATATCGTGAAATGAGACATATTTATATACACGTGTGTGTGTGTGTGTGTGTTGCGTGTGTATACCTGTATATGTATATATACGTGTGTATGTACCTGAGTGTACATTTGAGTGAATATATTATAAAATATCCAAGTAGATTCCACAGCGCGAGCTAGTAATATAGTGAAATTTTAACACGTACACACCCACACCCACACACACACCCATACACACGCACACACACACACACATATAGATAATATATTAATGCATATTATATCTCGTAAAGATCTGACGTATACTGTAATACAACGATTGTAATAGTTGTGTCTGCTTTAATAAGCAATAAAAATATGTAAAAGACTGAGCTCTGTATTAGCGCGGTACATATATACATATATTTATATATAT
The DNA here is from genome assembly GCF_030449975.1 of Polyergus mexicanus. Lineage (NCBI taxonomy): Eukaryota > Metazoa > Arthropoda > Insecta > Hymenoptera > Formicidae > Polyergus > Polyergus mexicanus. The sequence continues at coordinate 2,744,515 of NW_027223333.1, read as the reverse complement.
AAATATCACTCTCATTTTTTTTATTACTTATACACGAATCGACTAAACTCGGATTATGATCACCCTGGATATATCTTGTACGCCAATTGCGGTGCACATGCGCGCGATATAAGTGAATCGAGGCAAAGATCTGCGTCTCTTTGCGTCCTCGCGTGTCTCTCGTATTTCCTCTCTTCTCCATCGCAACGAACCGTATGTATATGTGTGTATATGTGTGTGTGTATGTGCGGGCGCGCGCGTATGTGTGTGGTAAAACACAAGCTTCAATATATGCTATGATATTTATACTGTCGCGCGCAAGCGAATCGTCGCTTTTTAATTTCACACTCTTTTGTTGTCGCGTTTACGCCGCTCCATTGTTGCTCAATTGCACGACATTTGAGAGAAAGCCACTGCTACGACGCGGAAAACTTGGTATCGTTGTGCCCGAATGTTTCTTTTTCCCCAACTGCTAACTGCTAGCGTCTTCATACAGGTAAGATCGTATGCCCTTTTTTTTTCTCATATGCGTCACTGTGCAGTGTTCGTTTGAGGATATCTGAACAAATTAAATTTTCACGTATTGTACACGATGAAGGTACAAGCTGATCGACGACGACGACGGCGACGACGACTACAGCGCACAAAAGATATTCTCACGTGTTCTTCCATCACAAACGAACAAACAAATGAGAAGGATGCAAAAACTTAGGACATCGAGGAGCAGGGTAAACGAGGCGAGCCCATCTGCGTGAGTACCCTGTCGAGCCACTGAAGCGGCCCGTTTAAATGCAGCTCAATCCAACAAGGGGTCGAGGTAACCGTCTGCCGGCGATATTCCGCTCCCCAGCCCTTCACGAAGCTCATCCGGATCGTGCACATACGTGTCAACTGATACACTGCCTCGAAGCCCTGTGACACTGATTGTGATAGCAACGCCGCGAATTCCTGGTTGTTGAAAATCTTCAAATTACATCCTGGAAGCGAGGAAACAAAATAAATTTGAATGTTATTCTGAGAACGATCTGACAAACGAACGAATAAAGATATAGTTCGAGCAATAATTGTTTTATATAGCTCTTATTTTTTATTAAAACAAACAGGATATACGAGATATTTTAAAAAATTTCGATTATTAATTCTAAAAGAATCCAAAAAGAATTGATAAATATATCTGGAGAATGACGAAAAGAAAATATAGGAATCTAAATATATATTGTAGTTTATTAATTTTCAATTATCCTAATGCAATAGAATACGATAACAAAAGAAGACTTGAACAAACTCGCATACGCACGCGCGCGCACCAACACACAGGCAATTATAAAAAAATTGTCTTCATCAATGAAGAAAATAAGAAGAAAAACATATACATTTCAGAAAGAATATCTATCAAAAAATTAGCACACAAGCCAAAAGTAAAATTTCTTCACCTACCTGGTGGTATTTTGCAAACGGTTGCCGGATGCCAGCCGTAACGTTGATTGCAGTTGGGACTCTGTACAAAGATACTCGAGTCGGATAAACATTCGGCGAACACCTCGCCGCCGATGTAATAGAGCCTGACGCCTTTACCGATGTGTCGCCTGGTCTGTTCGACCACCGTGTTACGATTCACATTGGATAGCAAGCCGAGGCAGAAGCGCTCCGAGTTGCTCGGGTCGGTGAAGCCGTCCACCGTTATACTTGGCTGCGACGCATGAAACGTTTCGCCCACTCTCGTATTCAGCTCGTAGTAACTAATTGAGCACCTGGCGGAATGGCAAAATGGAAGTATTACGAGCGGCACACGTGGCTGTTTCCGTGTCTGGAGGAATGTGCAATACGCAATGTGCACATGTCGTTCATTAATCAGCTCTGACACTCACCAAAACGCGGGCTCGCAATACATGACTGGCTGCGCGTCCACAGGACTGGGCGACAGGCGTGACAGAGACATGTTATCGTTGTGATCCATATTGTCACCGTCCTCGCTGATGTAGCCTGGTGGCGGCGTATCTGCCGGTGGATCCATGGAACCTGGGGCGGGATGAGGCGAACCCTGCACGCTTCCTAAGCTTCCAACACTCGCCGGACTCGTCGCCTGCATACTCTAAACATCAATAATTCGCGACACTGTCACTTATCAGAATTTATAGCAAAGATAATTTGGATCGTAATGACTCACTTTTAATCGATTTCAAATTAATTGTAATTCGGATAAATTCTTCCAGTTACTAACCTGCATTCCTTGGTACGGATTATTTGGTTGTTGTTGCTGTTGCGGAGACTGCGGTATGCTCTGCTGCTGATTATGCTGGTGATTTAGCGTCGCGTGGAAGCTCGTGTTCTCCGGCACGCTGACGCTGAGCTCCTCCAGGGAGGTGTTGTAGAGGACGGTGTTCTCGTCGCTGGTTAGATTGTGCCGCGGCACGAGAATGGCCGGCAAAACTGCAAAGTTTCGTGCTTCGATAAAGTCACGCGATTCTACTAGCCTCGCTATGCTTATGATTGTAACGGCCGATTAACAGCCCTTTTCAAGAAAAGAAGAACGGAAATAGAGGGAGAAAGAAGAAATGAGAGAGAGAGAGAAATAATTCAAGCAAACCGAGTAATGTACCGATAATCGCCATTTCTCTTTTATAAAAACAAATTGTAAACTTCACCTTCGCTATAAATATAAGTGGTAAGAAGGTGTCTACTCAAATCTTGTAAAAAAATTTTCTGAAAATCCCCTTTCCTACAGGTATTTTTGTTTATCGGAGACAATTTTAAAAAAAAATTCCCAGAGTGTCTTAATAAAATTCCATAAGAATTCCCCCTCCATCCCTGATTTTTCCAGGTACGAAAGAAATCCCTGAGAATATTCCAGATTTTCCATATCTTTCCGGAGAGTAAACACCTTGGCCTGTAAGTAATGACATTGTTTCTCACGCGAATACATGAATTTATCGAACGTGTAATAAAAAGATAAAATGTCGCGAGAATAAAAGATCAATATTTTTCTACAATACACGATAAAAACTTCTATATATGTATCAATATGTCTTTACATACCTGGCGTCTGTATTCGTTGATAATGGTAAGGGTTCACGCAGACCTCGTCGCGTTTCTGGGTGAAGGCGTACTCGCAGTGCTCGATCGCCCTCAGCTCGTGATGTGACTGCAAGTCCGGCCAACGCCAGAGTCGACAGTAAATCACGTGCGGGAGACCCTTGCCGCGAACACCTTGAACGCCGTTGTCGCCGACACCACCCGGGCTAGGCCTGTAAAGATTTTACAGATCAAAATTGCGCACATTACTTTTAAAACTTCTTTAGTAACTTTGGTAAAACGAGCCGAAATCTCGGGGTCCAAAAATCAAATCGCGTGTTACACGTGATCTTTTTGCTTCGAGAAGCACGAGTATAAAAATATAATCTTGAAAGAAACTGTTTAACAAATATATATTATAATCCATATTTTAATTTATTAAGTAACAAGTTCTCTTTTTAAAGCTTAAGAGATAAATTCTTCGGCGTGTGCGTATTAAATCCGGTTCTCTCTCTAGTCGCATCATGTCGTGTAACTGCACATTACACCGGAAGTGTCCGCGAAGAAAAAGAATCCAGCTGGAATTTGCTGCGTAAAGCCTTTTCGCCGGTAAAGGGCCGAGAAATTTCGCGAGATATTTCGATGCAGTAAAGCGGGCAGACAAAACATATGACACATATATATATATTGGATGATTGCATAAGTTCGTGCCCGATTTTCATAGATGGCATTAAGTTACTGCATGGCGGAGTTCTATTGTTTTCGTGTGGTAATTGTTGCTTACACCGAATAGATGACATTGTCTTATGTCAATTTAGCTCAGATATTGTTCAGATAAGTCCATTTGTGCATAAGAGAAATCATTAAAAATGGAGAACGAAAGGTGCATTTGCGGCATGTAATGCTTATATGAATTTCGGAAAGGCGTGAGTGTTGGGATTGCACAAAAAAATATTCAAAGCGTTTATTTGGACCGCGCTCCTGCTCTCCGAACAGTCAAAAAGTGGTTTGGCAGATTTCGAAATGGTGATTTCAACATGGAGGATCAACCCCGCTCTGGACGGCCTTCTGGCATTGATGATGACATTGTGCATGCCTTAGTGGAAAGAAACCCAAGGATTACAACTGAGGATATTGCTGAGAGGCTGAACATCGATAATTCAACCGCTTTTCGTCATTTAAAAAAGCTTGGATACATTTCCAAGCTTGATACGTGGGTGCCGCATCTCCTGACTGAAAGGAATAAGCTGCAGGAAAACTGCAGGAGTTGCAATGGGAAATTCTGCAGCACCCGCCATATTCTCCAGATATTGCGCCTTCAGATTTTTATCTGTTCCGGTCTTTGCAGAATAGTTTAAATGGCAAGAATCTCAATTCCGAGGAAGCTGTCGAAAACCACCTTACAAACTTTTTTCAAGAAAAACCAAGTTCTTTCTTCAAAAATGGACTCGACAAGCTTATAGATCGTTGGAAAACCATTGTAGAAAAGAATGGAGACTATATAATTGATTAATAAAAGTGTTATCTCTAAAATATAATCTATTGAAGTTTATATTTAAATCGGGCACGAACTTATGCAATCACCCAATATATACATACACACACACACACACACCATATAGCCGACTGTAATAGTCTATTGAGCTTGTCAATATTATCCGTCGAGTCGATTCAAGTATACGTCGAATACATCAATGCCTTACCACACAATAATCAATATGCCGTTCTGTAATTCGTGTGACAAGAAAGGAAATGTCATGCATTCAGACAAGGACGTGTGTCCTTCTTCGAGCGTCTGTAAGCGCGTAAAAAGACACTTGGACAGATTAATTTCTAAAAGACATATTTTTACTTATTTATATAAAAAATCAATATAATGAAAATAAGATCTATATATATTCAACTTCTCTCGATATGCTGATAAATGCGGATAACACCATGAGACAACTGTTATTCTAATTCCGGATATTGATATATATTTCGATTGATATCGAGTTTAAAATACAAGGCTCAATCGTGGAGAAAATAAGTAATAAAACGTACTATTTATTTTACTTATTATGCGAATAAAAGGAATCGTCAATGAAAGATTCTTTTAAGGGGTCCTTTCTTTAAGTGGATCCTAAAGAGGATGCCGGACTGTCCTGTTTTACCATGAAATCATATATTTGCTTAAGTTTTGCAGTTTGTATGTACAAAATAAGATAGATTCGCACTTGGAAATGCGTGAAAGAATATAAGTGAACGTTTAAAAATATATTTAGAAGCCTAGTAAAAAACACTTCGGTGTGCAAAATTTTGCATAATATAATCTTTTTTATAAAGCTCCTACTAACTTCTTAAAGTTCACTGATACTCTTTGATAAAATGCCGAGTACGGAGTCCACTCGTTAGGCACGTGCAGATTACAAATTTTTTATATTAAGTAAATGTTGACGGCAGAAGCCGATAACAAAACTATAATTTTTTAATTTTTTTCACTTTTCGTATGAACTCATAAGTCCCGCACTCCGTTATTATGTGTACTTTAATTATGAAAAAGGATTTGTTGATATCTATAATCGACAAAAATATTTTGCGTTTTAACAAAATTCGCATTCTGTCGGTAAAACAGACCTTTTAGGATTCCCTTCCTAGTTTGACGGTCTAAAAATAAAGCAATTTTTGGGAATTTGTTTTAAAGAAAAGTATAGAATATATTAATTTTAAACTTTGCACATTTATCAAATAACATTTCAAGAATATCCTGAATTTTTTTCAAACAAAAATATTTGTTTGTTTCGGAGTTATAGCAGTCCAATCAGGGTGCCTAAAAAAAAATTGTTGTTCGTGACAAACATATGATTCCAACCATTATAGTCATTTAAAATAAAAAGAACTAAACAGTTTCTTAACCTGTATGAGAGTGGGTATCGTGTAAACTAGAATCAAATCGATATTTACAAAATTCGAATTCTACGATTTACAAAACTAACCAATTTTTTGGTGAATTTTTTTTTTTAGACGCTGTCATTTTTTTATTTCTCTATATTTTTTTTTATTCTGGTTCACGTGATAGCCACATTTCATATAGATTAAGAATTTTTTTGGTTTTTTTTATTTCAGATGACTATATATGACGGCTGGAATCATGTTCGCCACGAACAATTTTTTTTTAGGCACCCTGGTTGAATTACTATAACTCGAAAACAAACAAATATTTTTGTTTGAAAAAAATTCAGGATATACTTGAAATGTTATTTAACAAATGTACAAAGTTTAGAATTGATATGTTTCGTATTTTCCTTTAAAAAAATTTTCAAAAATCGCCTCATTTTCAGAGCGTTAAACTAGGAAAACCCTTAATGCCGTATAAAATTAATGACAAGTTGCGAGAGACCGTACATATTTGCGGAGCGAATAATCTCGCTGGTATTCTTCCGCACCAACGTGTAGAATTAAACGGTATTTAATTCTCGCACATGCTCACGATTCGCGCGCTGCTCATTCTATTTTGCGAAATTCTACCAACCTAGGGGCAACACGATTTTCCTCCGGAAAGGGAGACTATCGCTGCGCCGTAATTACGTTCGCGTAATTACGGCTTCCACGCGCTCGCGATCTCATTATAGGACCTCGAGGAATAACGCTGCAAAAATTGTTACTTCTGGATCGTAGATTACTCGTTGGCGTCAGACAACCCGCGTGTTCTTTTTTGATGACCAAATTATCGAGAATAAAGACCGATGCGTAGAAACACCGAGATTATATTCTCCTGTAATTATTTTCAGTTTGACAGGAATGAAGATATTTATCTTCTCGGAGTAAATAATTTCTTGACGTACTCGTCGCACTAAAAAAAAAAAAAAAAATGTATATATATATTTCATATAATCACAAATGTTAAAAAGAATTATCCGTCTGTATATCCGATTCTCTCTTTAAGGTCACTAAAAGTGAGAAAAGACGACTGAGATTACGCTTATGGAATTTGTGATAAGATTAGATGTGTAACATTTCCGTCGATGCATAATGCACGACAACCTTGAGCTCATCTCGTTTTCTATGTGTGGATATGTGTGCGTCGTCTCTCGATCGTTTCTTCATCTTTTCTCTCTCTCTCTCTCTCTCTCTCTCTTTCTCGCGCGCGCTCGTTCTTTCCGCGTTACACTCTCAATTATCTTTCTTGCATGATACCGCACTTTGTTATATAATAGTTTAGGAACATTCACTGGCGATTTATATGTCTTTATCAATACCTTGTCTATTTAAATCGTAACAGATCGTAGAATTAAACGCGAGATACCTACCGCGAGGATTGTATTATAGCCCACGAGATAAGATAAATAATAATCGCGGCGATATTAATATAATTAAAGAGTTTATTTCTATTTCAACCGTTTATTTGGAAGATGTAGATTATATGTATATTTATAAGACTTTTATCATACAGTTTTTATATATAGCCTTGTAATATATAACTATATATAATCTCTATTTTTTTAAATATAGATATAAGATGTTATATATATATATATATATAACGTCATATATATATATATATATATATATATATATATATATATAACGAGACAAATCAATTAGTGCAAAAAAAACAACAAATAATTGTTTAAAAAAATACATCGTAAATAATTTTTTTAAAAACTATTATTTTTTTATACTAATTGATTTGTATCATTATTCTGTACATAAAAGTATTACGGTGAGATTATCAAAAACTAACTATTTTATGGGATATTTAATTTTTTATATCAAAAGATGTCAGATTAAAATATAAAATAACTCAAAAAGTACTGAATAAAAAAATAGTTTATTATAGTGTTTTGGAAAGCTCTCGATGTCAGCTACAAGAATACTAAATAAAAAATGAGGGTTTCCATTTAAGATTTTAAAGTTGACCTTCACGTGACCTTCAAATGACTCTTCAAGGTCAAACCAATGGTACCATCTTATGGCCCCCTCGAAATCAAACAACTTTTGTCTGAAACATTTTTCTCTTCCGGGTTTGGTTTTTAAGATATTCGACTGGATGGATTAAAATGGGCCATCCAGTATATATAAACTCTACAATTATGAATAGAAAAAACACTGCGAGAAAGCGAAAACAGAAACTTTTCACTCCGTTGGTACATTTTATTCTTTAAGATGCATCAAGTGTTAAGGGCAAAAAGAAATAACAAAGATGGAGTAGCGCGATAAAAACGATTAAAGACTAAGAAAAATTAAAAAAAAAAAAAAAAAAATTGATGAATAAAAAGAATTCTTAGTATTAAACTATCCATTTGATGATGTAACAGCGCTGATTCGCGATATCACGATTTCTTCGCCACTAACAACAAGTTTCACGTTGCAACTGGTCAGTTTAACCACAATCATGTAACCATTACTGATCGATCCTTTCAGACTATTTCTATATATTTACGTTTTTCTCTTGTCAATCTCGTATCGCGAAGAGCGAACGAGATTGACAAGAGAAAAAGAGAGGACATTATTATGCATCGTTATTATAAATCGCACGAGAACGATAATATTAATTTTACTGTTGCTAATTTTTATTTGTATATTTAATTTAATTTAATTTAAATTATTATTTTTTTACTTTTATTTATATTCTCATTTTATATTCTTATGCTATTTTAAAATAATACCATCTTTTCCTTTTTTTTGCTCTTTTATGTAATGGTTTTTTTTCCATACATCATATTAAATAAATAAATAAATTCCGTATATCAAGCAAATAAATAAATAAATTAAATAAATAAATAAATAATGATGAATTTCTATCAAGCGAGAAATGCGAGTTCGCTCATTCGCACATGCGCTACATCAATTTAGGGATCTTGCGAACTGTAAATATGAAGATACTTCCGTCCGTCCGCTCAATCGCTTCCATGCAAAACAAACATTCGCGAAGCAATTTTTGCGGCCTCGTGAAAATTTGGAGAATCAATTATCCAGATCGTTCAATATTCTCGATCTCCCCGAGATTATCATCGCTGCAAGGATAACAAAATTATCAATATGTATCTCGCATTCGTGCGTTGATCGCGCGAGCAGATCTGTCGAACGAGATGGGAAAATGATTATCATCATCCCGCTTTCAAGCGGGAAGCTCATCCATTGAAACGAGAGAAGAGAGAAAAATTCGTTAAGTACACATCGCGTTTAATGAGATCGAAAGGTCCGCTACCGCTAAGTTTTGCACGCAAACATATAACCGGGACGTCCGAAATATAATCCTATCTATTTTAATATACACAAATTACAGCCATCTGAATATCTTTATTTAAGCTATTCTTTTCATAGATGCATAATGAAAATTATCCGTAGCTTCACTTTTATCCGCTCGATTGGTCCGCCGTTTCGGAAAAGCAGAGCTGACAATGAAGCTCGACGAAAAACGAAATTTGTGCGCAAAAATTGGTTACTGGTAGATATTTTTTTGCGTCTTTTATATTCTCATTATTCTTGCAACTGACGAAGACGAAATAACGAAATAGAAATAATTCTTCGCTTTGCAATCTCAAGGAGATATAGCTTATCGAGGCCGATTACGTTACGTTGGCTTGTCTTATCGATCCAGCCTTTTTTTCTAAGACCTCTTTCTTCCTCCGGTTCTCTTATCGGTCCGTTGCTAGTCGGCTGTACGAGTCTCCATTTGAACTCCATTTCTACTACGTATGCCGTGTGAAGAGAGTTTTCTGATTAAAAATATTTGTCCGACAATTTAAATCTACAATTACTATCATCTCGCTTACAATTAATACTGTATCTTGTACTCAGGACTGTCTACTTAAATCCTGTAAAAAATTTCTCTGAAAATTCCCTCATTTTCCAAATATTTTTGTTCAAAATTCCAGACAAAGGGAAGATTTTTAAACATTTTTTGATACAATTTTCTAAGATAAGTCTTTTTTATTGTACGTGTTTTTTAATCCTTTTCGTTCATACGAAGGAGAAACGCAAAGCCACTTAAGTTTCAAGTGCTAGATTTACAAATGTATTAAAAATACGATATTGATAAAAATTGTAGCTTTGCTTTAAATGAGAACAAAAAATAAAAGTTATGATCCTTATAATATTGCGTTTTTGTTTGCACCGACAGATTTTAATATCGATCAAAAAGATGTCGATCTACTTTGCTATAAATTTCTCGACTGCGTTACAAATTGTAAATGTCGCGATTATTCATGGAAATATCAATTGCTTTCGTAAACTTGAATGTTGCTTTAAATTTTTTTTAAACGCATACTCGCGGTAGATATAATCATATATGTCGTCAATCAAGATTTATTGTTTAAGCATCTATATATGTCTTATTATTGCATCAGATAAAATCGAATAAAAACTGTTTGTATTGTTCTTTAATTTCCGGTAACCTTTCGATGTGCGCGAATTTTATATGCAGTAAAAACAATATCGAGAATGCACAAAAGATTCTGAAATATTGAAAAACGGAAAATAGATCAGTCCCTCCGCCACACCCCCTCCCCCTCCCCCCTACCGCTCTCCTCCCATTCCCAGCGATTTGTCGTAAACATTCGTTTATTCGTTGCGACGTGTAATTAAACGAAACGTTCCGTCGACAATGCGCAATAAAAATTCGATACATTCACCATCTCGGTTCAAAGAGCGTTTCTACCGTCAGGATGTAACGTTTTTAATTTTGTTCGCGTTTTGCTTGCCGACATTACATTTAATAAACGACCGATGCAACCTTGGATCTGAAACAACCAATATATCGTTCTATGGCACGCGAGTAGAAGGAAGGAAATGTCATGTGTTCGGATATAGGACATTCGTCTTTTTACCTTCAAACCACACACAGATGGTGGTTCGTAATTCGTGGTACAATCGCCAAGAGGCTGATTCTTCGTGAAAAAAATAAATCGAAATTGCAGAATGAAATTTTTTTCATATGATTTCGTTTCCGATAAAATCAACTTTAAATATTAGTTGAGTACGTGTGCACTTGACTAATGTAAAGCGCCTTTAATTTGCTACAGCAGAAGCGTTTCCAACACATGCTCCCAATGCAAGGAGTACGTTCGTGTATTCGCGATTAGTACGCCTTTCCTATCAATGAGTTGATAGGAACTGTATAGTCTTCTTCTTCTTCTTTCATATTTCATGGCCTTTCTGATAGTAACTGATAGTTAATACTGATAATAAATAAGATATTAAGATTGATGATAACAAATCATGACATTACATATTACATCATAAACATCCCAAGTTTTGACATTGTACACAAACAGAAGAGTAAATAGTAGTTTGTATCGAGAACAGCTCAATGGTATCTTAGTTAAGTACATGTTAAGTACTCAATTAATATTTAAAGTCGATTTTATCAAAAAATGAAGCCCTATATAAAAGAATTTCATTCTACAATTTCGACTTATTTTTTCAGGAAGAATCAGCCTCTTGCCGGTTGTATCACGAATTATGGACCACCCTGTATACAGGCTGTCCCATTTTAATCTCCTCAGGCAAATATCTCAAAAACCAAGCCCGGAAGAGAAAAATGTTTCAGACAAAAGTTGTTTGGTTTCGAGGGGGCTATAAGATAGTGATAATGATTTGACCTTGGAAAATTATTTGAAGATCATGTGAAGGTCAACTTTAAAATCTTAAATAGAAACCCCCATTTTTTATTTAGTATTCTTGTAGCTGACATCCAGAACTTTCCAAAACACTGTAATAAAGTATTTTTTTATTAAGTACTTTTTGAGTTATTTTATATTTTAATCTGACATATTTTGATATAAAAAATTAAATATCTCGTAAAATATTTAGTTTTTGATAATCTTACCGTAATACTTCTATGTACAGAATAATGAGACAAATCAATTAGTATAAAAAAAAAAAAAAAAAAAATCGTTTTTAAGAAAATTATTTATTCAATTATTTGTTTTTTTTTTGGCACTAATTAATTTGTCTTATTATTCTGTACATAGAAGTATTACGGTAAAATTATCGAAAACTGAATATTTTACGAAATATTTAATTTTTTATATCAAAATATGTCAGATTAAAATATAAAATAACTCAAAAAGTACTTAATGAAAAAATACTTTATTATAGTGTTTTGGAAAGCTCTCGATGTCAGCTACAAGAATACTAAATAAAAACTGGGCGTTTCCATTTAAGATTTTAAAGTTGACCTTCACATGACCTTCAAATGATTTTCCAAGGTCAAACCAATGGTACCATCTTATGGCCCCCTCGAAACCAAACAACTTTTGTCTGAAACATTTTTCTCTTCCAGGCTTGGTTTTTGAGATATTTTCCTGAGGAGATTAAAATGGGACACCCTGTATACGTATAATAAAACTGATTATTTCATACTCAAGAAATCGAAAGACGTAAAGAGAAAGAGAGAAAAATATTGCTATTCAAACTAAACACGTTATAACAGGGTTCCAAAAAATTTTTTTAGAAATGTTACGTTTTAAAGATATATTATTTATATATGTGTGTTTATATATTTTTCTTCCCCTTTTTTTATCATATTATAAAATAATATGGAACTTTTGAAACATTTGCTCTATAATATTATTATTAATAGGTTCAACAACATAGTACATATAACAAATTGTTCATTGTGAAAAAAAAAAAAAAAAAATATCCACATAAAAAAATAAAATTATATTACTCGCGAAATATTTCATCTTAAAATTCTATTTTTTTTTTCTGTTTCGACAGTTCGCGATTCGATTCATCTGCGTGCGCGATTCCTTTCACTGAAATCGAACGAGCGTAAGGCCAATGGCGATAATCAGTCGTAGTGTGAACGAAGGGCAAAATAAATCTTTACCACGGCATAATGCATTAACAATCGCTAATGCCATTACGTACGTGGAAGCGAGTTTTATACCGTTATTACGGCGCGACCGCGACGAACCGTGCACAATAGGATACGATCTTTACGTAATTTCTATCTCTCCTTCGCAAATCACACCCTTCTCTTCCTACTCTAGGTGAAACGCCGCATACTCAGCGAAATCGGTGCCATTAATTTTCCCCGCGAATTATTATTCGCGTCAATTGTCTTGCGTCAATCGACCAACAGGCTCGAGTACCAGCAGCTAAGCGAGTCGCGTTTTAACCACGCTCTCTAAGCAATGTTATATTAAATTCCCTAAATCTCATTATAAAACGTAATAAAGAAAAATAACGAAAAAGATAAAATAAAATTTTTTAAATGATTTTTTTTACACATATTTATAAACCAATATTTAAAAAATTTAAGATATATATTTAATCTTTTAATGTCTAATTACATTTTTAATAGGAGAGGATTAGATCTATAAATAAATATTTAATAAATATTAATAATTTATCCGTTAAATTGTTTCACGCGTTTAGAAACGTAAGGGACAAACGCGACATACGAATACAGCGAAAGACAATAGCGCATCCTGTTCTTTATTGTTCGCGTAAATCGCTTCTACGTCGTCGTGACGTAAAAGACGGAATTATACGCCATAAGAGCGAGTAAGAGTCGCGAATCTAAGACGAGCAAGAGGAGTCGCTTGGGTGACAAACCGGATAAATTCGCCGTCGATTGAAACTCTCGGCTCGCTACGATTTGCAAAGTGGGTCTGAAGAAGAGGTCGATGGGGCGGGGATGGCGGGAGATGTTTCAATTTATTTCTACGAGATTTCACTTTGTGACAGAGCCGAGAACAATCAAACGAAGCCTCTACCTTGTCTCTCGCCGACTTCTCTTTTTAACTTTAGCATTGACTCGGGAAATTGAGATGAAATATTTTATTAAAAATTCCATTATTTTTTGCTAATACGACAAAAAAAAAAAGGAGAAAAAGATGCAAAATAAGACCGATATTATATTTGTCGTACGACAAACTTTTCAAGCGCATTGATTAGCTAATTTCTAGAGACTCGAAAAAGTTTCTATTTTGCAGCCAATCAATATGCTTAAAAAGTTTGTCGTACGACAAATGTAATATCGGCCTAACAATAAGACATATAATTATATTTATATAATTATATTTATATAATTATTTTAATCTTCAAATTCATGTATAATGCTATACTTTCTTTTATCGTTTCTAAAAATTTACGTGATCAATAGATTATGGAGATGATATGCAAATTATCACACATTAGCCCCATCTTATCATCTCGATGTTAGGGTTGTCGACCTTTTCTAAAGAAACAATTTTTCAGATCGCCAGATTAAGAATCGATACATGAATAGATCGGGTCTAACAAAATCGATTCGGATAAGATCGATTCAAAATCGTATATAGAACAAAAAAAAAAAAATTTAAAGGCGCATATTTTTATGAATGAATGATAAAAAGAATGATAAAAAAGATACAGAAAAAAGGAGAAGCCGGAGATGATTCAAATTGACATCTATAAGCTTTGAAAAATTAGCTTCATTATTAAAAACAAAATAGAAAAGTTAATATATAATAATAATAATAATAATATAGTGCAGTTATAAATAATGCAAATGTAGTTATAAATAATATATTTAATTAATACTCCAGTGTTTTTCTTCTAATGATTTAAAAAAAATTAATTTTTGTAGTCTTTCTCCTGATAATCTATTTCTGCTCGGTGTTTTTTCTTCCAATGTGGAGAGAAAAAGATAAACTCTGAATTAGTGCAGCCAGTTCAGTTGTAAAGAACGGACCCAATGACGCAATGGTACTTTAGTGAAAATCGATTCACGATCTTTATGATTGTACCACGATCTTTGAATCGATCCAATGCCTAATAATCAATCTAAAATATCGATAATTAATGACGAAAAAATCAATCTTAAATCGGCATCCCTACTCGATATGTATATCGAGAGAGCGTAAAATCGTAAAGTGTAACAAGGATGAAATGCAGCGCACGCGTTTGAACCAAGAAGAATACTTGCTGCTGCTGTTGTAGGCTGTTGCAACCTGCAGGTAGTCAAATATATCAAAATCCGTGGGACGTACTGACGCACTTCGCGCATTATCTGCACGCGCGCCCAGCTCGCACGTGCCTCGTGCCGGACATATGATGGGATGAGACTCATTAGAAAGGTAGAACGTGCGTATATACACACAATACAATCACGCACGAAATTTCATTTCCCTATGGAATTCTATTGTCTCGATGTCGAATAATCGCCGCAGCTTTAAATGTGCGCATATCAATCGTATAGGTATCAACAGGGTATCTATTCAATCTCGTAAAAAAATTCTCTAATCATCCAGATATTTTTATTCAAAATTCCAGGTAAAGAGAGAATATTTTAAAGATTTTTTTCGTGCACTTTTCAAAAAAAAAAAAAACACTAAGGAAAACGAAGGAAAAACGGAGCCATTTAAGTTTCAAGTGCTAAATTTGCAAATGTACTGGAAAAAAAAAACTGAATCATTTTTCGTAAGATAAGCATTTTTCATTTGCATAAAATTTTCATTTTTTCGTCACTAAAAATTACAATAAAGAATATGTACTGCATATTCAATATTTTATTAAGACATTGAATAATTCACTTGGTTTACCGATTGTTTATAATATGAGAGCAAAATTATAAAAGAGAATTTTTTTTTAAATTCCGAGAGATAAAATTCCATGAGAATTTCCTGATTTCTCCAGGTACAAAAGAAATTTCTAAGAATACTAGGTTTTTCATATTTTTGCAGGAAATAAACATCATGATGTTTCGATTAATTTTATATTTTTTATCTATTTCTATTTATATTGAGAACACAAACGTAATTAAAGTGATCAATCGTTTCTCCCATTAATTTTCTCCAGATTTGACGCGTTTTCGATGATAATTAAATATAAATAATATAAAGAGAGATGTCAAATTTTAAATAAGAAATATTAATTGGGGATCTCAGTCTTAAAAGACGTCGATGAGAATATATTGAAATCATAGTGAATTCAGTAATATTTCTTGATATGTAATAAAGAAATTGGCAATATATGAATAAAATATATTATTAGAGTTAATGAAAGAATGAAAATTGCTTAACGGTTCTGAGTCTCTTCCAATTGCATCAAGAATCTAAATAAGTCAATTGTGGTTAGTCGTTTCTTCCTAGACTAAGTTTCTGTCCCCTGAAGCTATCTCGGTTTCGTATTATCGTAGTATCTATTATTGTAGTAATAGGAGATATTTATTATTTTTAGATATTTATATTTATTATCTATTATTTTATTATTTATTTTATTAAATCCGATCCAGTATTGTTAAAAATATATATATAAAATTTCCACAGAAAATAAATACACTTCCAAGTATTATTGGATGATTGCATAAGTTCGTGCCCGATTTTCATAGATGGCATTAAGTTGCTGCATGGCGGAGTTCTATTGTTTTCGTGTGGTAATTGTTGCTTACACCGAATAGATGACGTTGTCTTATGTCAATTTAGCGTCAGACATTGTTCAGATAAGTCCATTTGTGCATAAGAGAAATCATAAAAAATGGAGAACGAAAGGTGCATTTGCGGCGTAATGCTTATATGAATTTCGGAAAGGCGTGAGTGTTGGGATTGCACAAAAAAATATTCAAAGCGTTTATTTGGACCGCGCTCCTGCTCTCCGAACAGTCAAAAAGTGGTTTGGCAGATTTCGAAATGGTGATTTCAACATGGAGGATCAACCCCGCTCTGGACGGCCTTCTGGCATTGATGATGACATTGTGCATGCCTTAGTGGAAAGAAACCCAAGGATTACAACTGAGGATATTGCTGAGAGGCTGAACATCGATAATTCAACCGCTTTTCGTCATTTAAAAAAGCTTGGATACATTTCCAAGCTTGATACGTGGGTGCCGCATCTCCTGACTGAAAGGAATAAGCTGTAGGAAAACTGCAGGAGTCGCAATGGGAAATTCTGCAGCACCCGCCATATTCTCCAGATATTGCGCCTTCAGATTTTTATCTGTTCCGGTCTTTGCAGAATAGTTTAAATGGCAAGAATCTCAATTCCGAGGAAGCTGTCGAAAACCACCTTACAAACTTTTTTCAAGAAAAAAAACCAAGTTCTTTCTTCAAAAATGAAATCGACAAGCTTATAGATCGTTGGAAAACCATTGTAGAAAAGAATGGAGACTATATAATTGATTAATAAAAGTGTTAGCTCTAAAATATAATCTATTGAAGTTTATATTTAAATCGGGCACGAACTTATGCAATCACCCAATATATATTTTTACACCGTGCAAAAGAGAAAAAAAAACATAATAGGAGCGCGATCGATAGAGATGTGCAAACACATGGTTAAGAACAAAATAACCATATAATCGCGCGAATAACACGATAAAAACCTTATCTACGAGCTCTACTCGCGGTAACGTTGCGAACTTAACGGACTTGACTCGGCGTTCGAAGAATTCGTCGCTCTTTACGGATGTAATGACGCATAAAGCTTCAACTCACGCACGTGTAACACCTCACTCGTCGGCTGCGAACAAATTGCTGTGAAATCACTGGATCGCCTCGTTTGACACTTCAGTTCTTCCCCCCTTCCCCGTCCCGTTTCGATCTACACGAGCGTAACGTTTTCTCCATGTCATCGGAGACACCAGCTGCCGTAAGATCTCTCGCGTACGTCGAATAATCTTTTTCTTTTTCGTTCGTCCTTCGCGATCGTAAATCCTTGATCCCTAGAACGGTCGTCGCCCGAGATAATCCCGAGAGACGGAAACGCGCGCGTTCCGCTCGCGCGTGCCTGTACGACTCCAACTCGGCGACGAGGAGATCCACCGATTCACTAGCGCTTTTCTCGTCAGGCTTTCCCTCTCCCGCTACCGGATATCCTTGGTCGAGGAGACGCTCGTCATCGCGTTATGCGGCAGGTCAGGATTACTACTATTAATAAAGTTATCATGCGGTACGCACATCGCAATCGATTCCCGTATAATAGCTTCGACTGTATAGATATACGTTATACACGAGCCGAGCGCCACGTGATACATCATTCCGATATATGGATACAGGATTCTTCAAGAGAGACGAGTCTCTGAAAATAATTAAACTTTTTGTTGCGTACAAGTTGGGATTTTTTTATGTACTTGGCGTATTTTTTTTTTATCTTTGTGAGATTTTTCTTAGAGGATTATAATGTCCGGACGCACATGCGACCTCCTTAACAAAAATTGCTTAAAAGATGCAAGAGAAGTGACATATCGATGAATTCCAAAAATTCAATATTGTAAGAAAATCAAAACTAAACTAGAAGGAAATATTTTGATCGTATAAATGATGGAAATATCATAAAAAAAAAAAAAAAAAATCAAGATTCCTCGAAGACAATTTTCTCGTGTATTCGAGGATTAGAAATATCAAAGAAGAAGATAGCGTTCTGATTTTTGCAATTAAGTATATCTAACAATAAATTATCTAGTATGCTTTTGCTAGCATCGTAAGGACGTGTGTTCATGACAGAATAGAGTCCTCATTTATAATGACGCAAGTGGCACGATGTATCGATAATCTAGTGTATTAGTAATTATAATTAGTTGAGTAGATGTACTAACTATGTTAACTATTGTAGCAATTTGTGTACAACGTGCTTAATCGAAGAACGAGGAAACTAATTCAAGTTATATTTGCAACATACGCGCTCTTGTAATAACGATTATGTTACAATTTGTAGGTACTCATTAAAACTCGATTCCTGATTAGATCGCAAATGAGGCGAGATGGGTTGTAAAATATACATCAGATTTTTCAAATAAGAAATCAATCCTTAATAATATCTCTTGTAATTGAGATTCATATCAATGTAAAAATGGAAATTAAATTATATTTTACAATGGTCAATAATTGGCGACAATTATAATGACATAAGTGATTATTCAATATCGTAATTACGCGAATTTAACGTTAAATCTCAGGATATACCGATTAATATATTATATAATCAATAATAATATAAAATGTAATCGCAACAATTAAATACTACTGTGAGATGCAATATTAATTTCGCATTATTATGCTTTTCATATCCCCTGTGTATGACATATTTTATAATATATCTCGCAGAGATAAACGATAAATCATATTTAATTTTGAAACGCATACAATTCCTCCGATTATATATACACACACATAAATTTACTTGATTTAAGCATAATAATAACTTCTTTACGCGTATAAGATAAAACAATATATTCTATGTGATTTATCGCGATTAGAAAAATTCATAGAAGATAGAAATGTTAATCGCACTATTAGATAGAGAATACTTAGGAAATATAATTTGCAAAGAGATGCATCGCGCGAGATGAGAGATCATGGTCAAGTATCTCGTCGCTATCAGTGTGATTATCACTCCTTATCTTTTTACGCGTTGTTTCACGCAAATGTGGAAAAATAACGAAGCTGACTACTAATCCAGATTCTTATCTCGATAATTGAGTTCGTGACGATTTCATTTTTTCATGCTTCATGTTCAGTTAGAAGCTGCAGGCCATTTTATATATACCTGGATAACCATCTTTTTTATTCCGATCGTCGATCGTTTTATTAAACGGCAGTTTCATAACTCTCTTTAATTAATCAAAATGTCTACGATGTATAAAAGTTGAAGTTATTAGTTTAATTGTTTTTACTTTTCCAAGATTTTCAAATTAATATTAATTAGAATTATTAAACTTTTCATCGATTATATACATTTAAAAAATCGCATTTTAATTTTTTTTTTAATATTAAAAAACTTTTTTACTTAATATAAAATTTTATTTACATAATACAAGTTTCTGTCCCACATTAATTGATTTGATAAAGTAGCGTATTTCGCAAATAATTCTTTTTCTTATTAATATTTGTCTATTTCGATTTATGATGTATTAATTATTATTTATTTATTAATGAATGATTTATTTTTTTTGCCGGAAAATTGCGAAAGGAAAGGCGTGTGTCCGTCTATAACACAATGTAATATACCGTTCACTTACTTTCATACTATCTCTCTCTCCCTCTCGTTAGCGTACATTAAGAAAAAAAAACTTGTTAATTTGACTAAATTCATCCAGCTAATTACTATTCCTTTGTATTTTTTTAAATATTTAACAAGTATGTAAACAAGGCTAAAGGAGCAAATAAACATTGTTCTTATATAAACATAATTAGCGCATTGACATTGAAATCGAAATCTCTCCAACGGCCTCCCAAGGAATGCATTGTCCACCGCATAGTTGTTCCAAAAACTTGCGGGTAACAAATATAAACCATGGAACTTCTAAAAAACGTTTAAAAAATGTGGTGGGAAATGTTTAAAATAACAATAATATTTGAGACTTACCGATGGAGGAAGGATAAAAAATCTCGATAGCACAGAACCGTCACGTAACGAGTTCTGTCTAAGACTGCCGCGAAAATAAGCGACATAAATAATAAACAAAACTAAGACAAACGAGGCATACAGTATAAGAAGGAAGACAAATAACGATTTAGATATGTTTAAATTAATGCTTTTTTAAATTCTCTATGATTTGAAAATAAGAAGGGTTTAACAATTCCGTGTCGCTCTGGAGATTTAAGGAACATTCCTGTTTTTTATGTGTAGCATTTCCGATGTGAGTCTCGATGATGGTAACAAGGTTCGTTACCTAAAACCCGTACATTATCCCAATCAAAATTATGGGCTTCTTCGATTCTGTGATCTGTGATCACAGAACTCTATGGGCAGGATCTAGAGATGTGATTGCGATGTTCAGCAATTCTTGTTTTTAAAAATCTTTTAGTTTCACCCACATACGATGCTTCGCAATCAGCATAATTAATTCTATACACCACGTTGCTAGAACGTGAATATGGAAATATTTGAATATAAATTTTTTTAAATATTTAAGTCAAATATGACATATTAAATCTAACATGACATTGGCTTAAATACTTAAATATCTCAATTAAAGAACTACAAAGAAATAGTAATTAGTTGGACGAATTTAGTCATCTTTTTTTCTCAGTATATGAAAAGCCTGATCAAGTAAACAAATACGAACAAATATCAAAATATCTAGTAAAAGAGAAACATTATTTAATTAATAATTATTCTAAAAAAAAAATAATTGCAACTGTCAATATGTCAAATGATCGTGGGGGATGGTAATTATTTACTATAACGGACCCAGCTTCAATCACGTTGACCTTGATATATGTTGTCAAGGACATAATCCTGAGTAACTTTTCCTTATAACTTAATCGGCGGTCGTTGTTTATTAAAAAGTTATTAACAAATAAAGTTTGAAAAATAAAATATTAATTTTTACATAAGTTTGTAATTTCCACGCAAGAAACAAGGTCCATCTGCATCAGAACCCTGATTTAAATGTGAAACAAGGTCTTTACATAATTAATATAATATTAGAAAAAATCAGTACACATAGGAATCAAAAATTTTATTTATTCTACAGTTGCAAATGTACTGTTTTCATTTAAGGGATACAATGTTGCCATTATTTCAAAAAAATTACGTATTCGTTCACAATATTGATATTTACGTTTAAATATAAACTCAGTCAAATAATGTATATAATGATAATCACGAGTTCCATATTTTGGTATTCCACTTCAAATATCACGCCATATGCGTTCTATGTTTTGTGTGTGGACTCCTGCACGAGGGTCTAGTTTTAAATCAGAAATAGGTTTGGATTAGGTTATATCTTCCGGAAGTGGAGTCCCCCCGCAGGGGGGACGGAATCCACTACATCCACGCATACACTTTCCCATTCACACAACAATTCTGGACTGAACCTCGTTTTGCATTGTAAAGTATATGCATGGATACAGTGGGTTCTGCCCCCCCCCTGCGGGGGGGGGGGGCTCCACTTCCTGAAGATATAACCTAACCCAAACCTATTTCTTATTTAAAACAAAAATTTGGTGTGGATTACGTCGTATAACTTAAATCAAATTTTGGTTTCGAATCCAACTTAAACTTTAAATATCTCAAAAATTATAAGAGACCGCCGATTAAGTTATAAGAAAAAGTTATTCAGGATCAAGTCCTTGACAACATATATCAAGGTCAACGTGATTGGAGCTGGGTCCGTTATAGTAAATAATTACCTGGGGGATTTGTTACTCGTTGTTAACACTGGCAAGCTGCATGAGCGATATGGCGATGTAGTGGGGACTTTTCAGGCATTCTGAAGGTGGAGACTTGCGCGAAACGGACGAGTTTTCGTCCGATCCAATATTATTCTCTCTTTGAATAGAGTATACACACTGGTACATTTGATAAGAAATCATCTAGAAAAAAATCTTTAAAGACATTAATATAATTAGCGTCTTTTCAACAGCCTTTGAGTTCGTTAAAGATTATTCACCAGGGATTAAGATCATTCGGCGCACGTTATTATTCCAATTTCGCGAAAACATTCTTACTGTTATAGAGGGAGGGAAGGAAAAGATACTTCGCGCTTCTCGTATATGCGATTATATATTTCGCGAGCGATTGATAAATGCTCCTTCGCCTACGCAGCGACGAATTTGGAGTTTCTTCGAATGCTAAGGAGATCATATTTACATCATCGTCGCGCTCGGAACGATTCTTGATCGAATTGAATAGAACGAATCCTTATCAAGATTATCGGTAACAAGCACAATACGTATATACACTTAGGGTTGCACGAGACCCAAGATAAAACAATATTCGCAAAAATATTGTATCGGTCTTGAAAATTTTTAATCTTGTCTTGGTCTTGAGAGGATTTTTCTATCAAAGATCTTGTCTTGTCTTGTCTTGCCTTGATTTTTATTAACAGTTTTTATTTAACACTAAATTATTCGTCAGCTTGATAAAAAACAGAAAATAGTAAGTATATCTGATTTCTTCTGTTATCCGAAGCGCCGAGCACGATTTTCGTTTGTTCTTTACTGCGCATGCTCACGTCTCGATTGTGCAGACGTAGTCTAAAAACTAAACCAAGTTCTTCCGCTGAACATGCAAACATTTCCGAAAGTGATAATGAAAGTTCGGAAGTAAGTGCAGTTAAACAATGCACATGGAAAACTTATTTTAAGTATGAAACAAGAAACAATGAAAAAATCGGCGTATGTTTATTATGTCAAAAAGAAAATGTGACTAAAGAAATAAAAATGAAAAATAGTAACGCTACTGGATTAAAAAAAACATTTGGAGAAAGATCGTAAAAAAGCATATGAAGATTTATTTGGATTAAAAGCAATGAGAAATAAAATATTGTCAGAAAAACAAAAAGCGATAGATATATTTTTAAACGTAAGTATTGAAATTAAACTTTATAAATTAAGTAATGTAAAGTAATTAATTTGCCCTATTTTTACGTCACATTAAAGTGTGTAACGATAACGATGCGCAGACTCTTTAAATTTAAATTTTTTAAAGTTTTTAAATTTATAAATGTTTTTATTTACTAACAATAAATAAAATTTTTCGTCTTTCTCGCCTATTTCCATATTAATTAAAATCTCCGTTCAGAGATCGGGAACAATTAGATAACTTTTTTTAAAAACCAAGATATCTCGATAAAATCAAGAATCTTGATAATTTGTTCTGGTATTGTCTTGATAATTAATTTAAAATCTTGTCTTGATCTTGTCTCGAAATTCAAGACAAGATCAAGACAAGACCAAAACTAATCTTGGTATCTCGTGCAACCCTAATTACACTGATTGACATAAGATTGAAATTTATTGATTCAATATGTCTTAAATGTATGTAATATATTTTAAATGTATTAATAAAATATACGCATTATTATTATATCAAATTGTTATTAAATTATTATTATTATTATCGAGATTGGATATTTTATCAGTGCTAACTACGCCATTGTTTCGAACGCCCCAAATATTGTCTTTTACAATGAAAATTAGTATTATTATTATTATTGTTATTAAATTTCTATTCAAATGGGAGGATAATATCGGTAAATTGAATACAAGATCAAAATTAGAAATTAAAATAAAATTTGTGAAAGAATTGGAACTTTTTTTTATTTTTTTTTTTTTTTATTAATCGATCGCATTTCGCGAAAAATCTCGGAGTAGACTAAAAGAACATTCCCGAAGAATATATTCTCCGTATCTTGGTGTACTCACGAGAACAGAACTCGTGATAACTCTTGCCCGCGGATCTCATACTCTCTGCACGTGCCCGAAGCGACAGTGTTTACCTGTGCCTCTGCGTTATCGCGCCTCGACCGGCCTAAACGTGAAGAAGTTGTCTCACGCGCATATCCGTCCGATTGTAACCGCGATACGCATAGAAAGGGAAGATATTACGCGACGCACGCTCCTCTCACGTGCGTGTCACGTATCAAAGCGTCTCGCGCCGAGCCAGTGACAGGCCGAGCCGCTTATCATCTCAATAGCAAACGCGATGCATATATGAATCTCAGAACGCACAGGTTATGTGTGCGAGAGCACGGCGATCTCTAATAATAAGAACGCTCGGACAAGTGCCGTCTCTCGGCGCGATGATGAAAGAGGAACGTCATATACAATGAACTGATGAACATGCGTCTCTATAAATGCGCGCGCGCGCACACACACATACACACGCATATATATGACATATCAGACGAACGCGCGCGCGCGCGCGCGCGAGTTCTCTCTCTCTTCCTCTCTTTCGCTCCTTTTCTCTCTTAAATTTTATCCCTATCCCTCGCAACATTATTCTCTTTAAAAATGTATAAAATATCGCGCGCGAACACACACATACATACACACAAATGTATCGCCGGATTACGATTAAAAGTAGATTCGTCAGATTTGTATATTTATGTAGGCGTACCTTGGTATAGTGATGCACTTGGTGTTGCAACTTTGCGTAGTGATGGCCTTCTCGAGCTCCTCGAGGCCCGCCGACTTCTTCAGCTTCTTCACCAGGCTCTTAACGGCCTTCTCGCTCCATTTGTCCTCGCTCTCGGCCTTCTTCCAGCCCAGCAGCCGCTTAACGATAGGCGGGTTAAAGCTGGGCAACATCGAAGTCATCATTTGCTCTGAGACGAGCGCGCGCGATCCGCATCGGGGCCGCTGTTGTCGCGAAATGCGTACGAAATTTTATACGTATCGTTAGCTATATCGCGCGATCGACTTATCGGGTTATTTTTCTATTCGCGCTTCCAAGAGATTGATGTCTCGTGGATTGGCGGTCGCGCCGAGTACAGAATCCCCAGATGAGTTCACGCAAGATCGCACTCTCTTCTCTCTCTCTCTCTCTCTCCCTCCCTCTCTTTCTCTGTTTCACGCAGCAGCGAAAATTTCGCTACGGCCGCCATATTGCGCCCTCGGCACCGTAGCTCGGCACTGGTCGTTCGAGATCGGCAATCTTCGCCGGCCACGAAACAAGAAGTATCTAGAGTTGCGTATCCCGCGATCGTATTCGTGCCCGTATCTAAAGAGCCTTTAGGAGAGAGAAGCGTCAACCAGCCATTTCATGATTGGCTATTAATAGTTGTTAGGTTAGGATAATTGTTTACCTTTTATGAGGCGTTTACAATAGAGATTTTAAGCTCCAAGCCTTAAGAAATTGACCAATCACAGTCAAGTATGTGAAGAATACTCGACTGTGATTGGTCAATTTCTTAGGGCTTAGGGCTTAAGATCTCTATTGTAGACGCCGCATTAGAGAAGCACCTCAGAACGACTTTGACCTTGACATATGTTGTCAAGGACATGATCTTGACTAACTTTTCCCTATAACTTAATCGTCGATTATTCTTCATTAAAAAGTTATTAACAAAAAAAGTTAACTGTATAAACGTGTGTGAAGCCCGTATTAGATTACGCATTGAAGATTGAGATTGAAGATTGAAATTTGACCAATCAGGACAAAGAAATTTTGGTTCCTTTCGTTCTGTGATTAGTCAAATTTCAATCTTTAATCTTCAATTTTCAATACGTAGTCTGATACGGGTCTGATTAAGTCTATCGCACAATGCAAAGAAACAGGCAATAGGAACAGGGAATAGAAATTATTCATCAATAGGAACAGGGAATAGATATTATTCCCTATTCCTATTGGTGGATAATTTTATTTCCTGTTTCTTTGCATTATGCGATAGGCTTTATACAACGTAACCCAAACCAAATTTCAGTTTTTCATCAGAAACAGGTTTGGGTTAGGTTAGAATAAGCCTGGCTTATCTTCCGGAAGTGAAGCTCCTCCGTAGGGCAGGGAGGGGGGGGGGGGGAAGGGGGACAGAATTCACTATATTTATACGCATATACTTTACAACGTGCATATACTTTATAACCTAACCCAAACCTATTTCTGATTTAAAACTAAAATTTGGTTGGGGTTATGTTGCATAACTTAATCCAAATTTTCGTTTCAAATCAAACTTTAACTTTAAATATCTCAGAAATTAGAAGAGACCGACGATTAAGTTATAAGAAAAAGTTATTCAGGATCAAGTCCTTGACAACATATATCAAGGTCAACGTGATTGGAGCTGGGTCCGTTATAGTAAATAATTACCTGGGGGATTTGTTACTCGTTGTTAACACTGGCAAGCTGCATGAGCGATATGGCGATGTATGTATTATGTGAATGTATTTTGTGAAATACTTTTTATAAATAAATAAAATAATAAATGTGAATAATAATAAAATAATAATTGATCAATAATAATAATAAAATTCTAATATTTGTTGAAAATTTAAACAATATTTTTTATTGGTCAATTCATTTAGTTCATTTTCTAAAATAGATCGTGATAACATATTTTAGATTATAATAATTTGTAAAAAACGGAGTCATCAATATATATTATATTTATTTTACAAATCGTATATAAAAAAAAAAAATAGTTTAACATTTAATATTTTCGTATTATTTAACTAATTTCAATACTTCCTATAGGCTGCGGTCGAGAAGACGCTAGAGATGCTTCAAAGCATTGCATTAACCAATCAGAATAAAGAGATCTTTACTCTTTTTGTCCTGATTGGTCAATCAAACGCCTCGAAGCATTTCTAGCGTCTTTTCGACCGCAGCCATAGAAATTATTAGTTTTTTTATGAATCATATGACGGCTAGTAAATTATTAGAAATGCGAGCTGTCCAACTTTAATTCTGATTGGTTAATCTGATCTGTCCAATGTGTTCATAAAAATTAAACATATTATATAGTTATTTTCTAGTGATTAATGTTGCCGAATGTTGTGCCGAACATCGAACATCCCATTTACATATGTTGATTGAATGCTTTCATAACTGAAACAAGTATTGTTATATTACTTGAAATTACTCATATTCGCGAAAGACCTCGTATCTCGTAGTTAGTCATGTATCTATAAAAAAATTTGTTTGTGCAGAGAAAAGAATAGTATTATAACGTGCAAAGTGTAATATAAACAGGAAGCATAAATCGTTTTTCTGCAAATTAAACGATTTTAAGTTTTTGACAAATAGAAAAATATGTTTATTTAATGACCGATTCATGCAGTATTTTTATTAGCCATAGTAATAACAGCTAAATTTTTAGCTATATTTGAACATAGATGCTATGGGTTTTGAAGGTAAGAGAATAATTTATGTTATTGCTCTCAATTATATCAATATTATTCAATTTTTTGACACCCAAATACTCGCATTTTTATAAAATTTAGATATTTAATCTATATTTTATACAATCTATATTCTCTTCGGATATACATTATATCTGAATCGCATAGGATTGATATAAAAAATATAGTACTTTTGTACAGTATATTATTTTGCTTAATAGAGATTCTATAAATCTGACATTATATTTAAAATGTTTGTTTTTTTTAAGATGAAAGAAGTGACTCGGAAGAAGAACATGATAAATCTAGAAGCGCTACTCCAGATTCACAAAAATCAGGCAGTAACTTAGCAAGAAGCAGATCAAAATCAAATTCTGCTAGTCCCAAATCTTCAGCAGCTAGGTAATTAATTTTCGTTATTCTTGCTTGTTTTATTTTATCTTTATTTCCTTTTTTTAATTATAACTAAATGTTTTAGATCTAATCTATCATCTCCGGTACGGAATGGATCGCCAGCTTCTGTTCGTTCTATTGCCAGCTCTAGAAAATCTTATTCTAGATCACCATCTAGATCACCCTCGCCAAGCAGATCTATTTCACCATCAGGAAATAGAAAAAGTACATCAAGATCGCATTCTAAATCCCATTCTCCTGAACTTAGAGAGACAAGTGCAAGAAATGGTTCACAATCACCAGTGCATTCGAATCACTCTGGAAAATCAGGCTCAAGATCTCGAAGTTCTTCTCATTCTTCATCCAGAAGTTCTCCTGCAGCATCAAGGAATAATTCACGTTCCAGATCTAGATCAAATTTAATAACCCCTAATGACATTTCATCTAAATGTGATTCGCCCAAAAACAACTTTCGATCATCTTCCAGGTCTCCTTCGCCCCATGTAATTTCCAAGTCGCGATCTCGTTCAAGATCATTTTCTCGATCGCGTTCTGGTTCTCCGAAAGTGTCGATTCATTCACGTTCTCGATCAGGTACTCCCAAGTCGTTCCAGACAAGATCTCGGTCAAGATCTAGATCAGGTAGTCTAAAAGAAGTCAAAGCTGGCTCGGTATCAAGATCTTCATCTGGATCGAAAAAGGCTTCCCGTTCACCTTCGGCATCGCCAAATCGATCGCCAATCACTGTTAGACAGTCACGATCAAGATCAAAGTCGCGATCCGTGAACGGTTCCAGAGAGAGTTCTCCTGATTTAAGGAAAAGTTCCCGTTCTAGATCTCGTTCCAATTCAATAGACAGAAAATCTAGATCAAGATCTAAATCAAGATCTGCTTCTGGATCTAGGAAACAATCGAGATCACCATTGCAAGAGGAACGAGCTTTATCGCGTTCGAAATCTAGATCCTTATCATGTTCGAGGAAAGGCTCGCGTTCGAGATCACGATCGAGATCTCACAAATCTGGATCGAGATGCAAATCGCGATCCGTGTCGGGATCACGTAAAGGTTCCGTATCTCCGGCATATTCGAGAAAAAATTCACGTTCTAGATCTAAATCCAGTTCACGGTCCAATAAATCTAAATCAAGATCCCGTTCAATTTCAAGAGCCTCGCGTTCGAGATCTCGTTCCGGTTCCAGAAAATCTGCATCGAGATCAAGATCGCGATCTCGATCAAGATCAAAATCTGGCTCGAGATCGCGTTCAGGCTCGCGTTCAAGATCAAGATCAAGATCGGGATCGAGATCGAAGTCGCGATCACGGTCACGGTCGCGCTCGGGATCGAGATCGCATTCAAGATCAAGATCTGGATCGGCCGCTAGATCCAGACACTCGTCGCGTTCTAAATCCCGATCTAGATCGAGATCTAGGTCGGGTTCCGGATCTAAAAAATCCAGAAGTCCCAGCAGAGATTCAGAAGGAGTAGCTAAAAAACGAAATAGAGTATTATCGGATTCTGAAGAAGAGACTGACGAAACTAGAACAAAGAAACGTACAAGGCATGAGTTATCTGATTCCGAGCATGAAGATGAAAATGAAAAGAAAAAAGACAATGACGCAAACGAAGAGGAAGTGGGTGAAGATCAAGAAAATAAACAATTACACAATGAAATAGTTAATGAGCAACAGGATAACGAATATTCTGACGATGGAATTATTGGTGGAATGTAAGCATATGTTCGATTTTTATATAAATCTATATATAAATTTTTTAGTTTTTATATAACAATATTAAAAAAAAAATATATATATATATCTTATATGCATATAAATTTAAGGTAAAAATTATAGTAGACAATTATCAAAAAGCATATTGTATAGTTTTTAAAAAAATTGGATGTGTCTCATCATTTTTATTAAACACGCATGTGCTTTTTCACAAAACATATATAGAAAGTAATATATTATTATCATTTAGAAGACCTGAATTGAGTTGATATAACAAATATTTAAAGTAAAATATTTACATCTTGATATAGAAATTTTTTTCCAAAGTATTATGTAATTGTATCACATACACACACACACACAGGAGAGGGGTGGCGGGAGGGGAGAGGGAGAGGTGTTTAATGCATATGATAATTGAACAATTAACTTTAATTGTTTGTTAGTTTGTTAGTTTTACTCTAACATTTATTAGAAAAATATCAAACATATAACTTTATAAATAATTTTAATATATAAATAATGATGTGGGACAAGAAATACAGCTTATTTCCTAAGTTTTTATCATTAAAAACAAAAAGTGAATGAAAATAAAAATACAGTCAAGAAAGATTCTAGAAATTTTATAAAAACAATGATTTATTATATTAAATTTGCTGTTTTCAGGGATGATGCCTTGTCCGATTTTGATCGCATGTTGGCTCGAAAAAAAGAAGAACAATCCCGTAGGCGTAAACGAAAAGACATTGGTATCATTAATGATAACGATGATATTATAGCGCAATTATTATCAGATATGAAGGGTGCAGCTGAAGAGGATAGAAAATTGAATCAACAAAATAAACCTGCCACAAATAAGATTGCCATGTTATCGAAAGTATTGTCGCAATTGAAGAAGCACGATCTACAGTTGGCGTTTTTGGAGCACAATGTGCTGTCCGTTCTCACCGATTGGTTAGCACCAATGCCTGACCGTTCTTTACCGTCTCTTAAAATCAGAGACAATCTCCTGAAATTATTATGGGAGGTAAGATCATATGAGATAAATTTTTTTGTATTAGATAAAAAGAAATATTTTTAGAATATATACATATATTCTATTACTCATTTATTTATTTACTAATTATATATTATGCCTTTATAGTTTCCAAAAATCGATCAATCTTCGCTGAAACAATCCGGTATTGGAAAGGCTGTGATGTATCTTTATAAGCACCCGAAAGAAACAAAAGAGAACAAGGAGCGTGCTGGAAAATTGATCAACGAGTGGGCACGTCCTATTTTTAATTTATCTGCCGATTTTAAGGCGCTATCAAAGGAGGAGAGAATGCAGAGGGATCTGGAGCAAACGCCTCAGAAAAGAAGAAAAACCGAAGATGGTGGATCCTTCCAAAAATCACAAGATATTAATAAGGCCTTAAAAGGAGATGCCAAGTATGTTGTCGTTGATATATAATAATTATTAATAACTGACATTAATTGATAGTTATTATGAGCTTTTCCTATCTTATATTTGCAGACCATTGAGACCGGGAGATCCTGGATGGGTGGGAAGAGCCAGAGTTCCTAGACCATCTAATAAGGATTATGTTATACGACCTGACTGGAAATCAGATATTGATATCAGCAGAGTATGTGTGCTCCTACTTACCTATTCTTTAGATTAAAAAGTTGTATACAATATTTAATATACAACACTATACATATATATTAAAGCCTACAATTTTAATATTTATTCCAACAGATTTATAAGTACTCTATAATTACTATAAATCATAAATATAATTTAATTATGTATTTTTTTAATTTATTTCTGTTAAAATTGTTCATTTTTGAGCTCATTTGTATAAAATATTATTTTTTCTATTTGTATTGCATCCTAATTCTTAATTATTATTGATTCCTCGTACATAATTATAATGTCTTATTACTTTGTACAGAGTACTAAGAAACAGATGAGTCGGTTTGAGAGGCACATGAAGAATTACATAGATGGCAAACGTATGAAGTCTGCAAGAAGAGCGGTAGATATATCTATAGAGGGTCGTAAGATGTCTTTATAATATCTATGTATATTTCTTATAGTTTATATAAGGAAATGAAACTTGTAACTATATTTGTTACTACCTAATTGTGATTATGCATGAAAAATTATATAACCTAATCGATTTACGTCTTGCATATATCTTTCCAACTATTATACCATTACCCGTTTATTTGTAGACATAGAAAGAATATAGTTCATCTATATTTCATCTTGCAAAGAATCTATCACAGTTATTGTGCAATTTTATCTCAAAAGATAAGAAAAAAAAATTATAATTTTGATTCTCATCAAATTGTTTCAGCTAATTTTTACAAAATAAGGAAATATATTGCTTCCTAACTATGAACTGATAATATTATGTAATGAAATGTATTGTGTGCAGCTTCTCTGTATGTCTATATAATCAAATAAAAATGTAGTGTTTAAATTTATTCACTTCTTATTCTCCAACTGATTAATATAATATTAAAATTAGAACATGTATAATGCATACATGATGCATTGAGTATATATGACAAAATAAATTATATCAAATTTTTATTTTCCTGCAATAATACACACTTAGTGTTACAATATAAAACATTATTGTAATATTGCTCATAATATTCACAGGAAGTAAGTGCGTGGTTGTCGCACACTGAACAGTGGCATACGGTTTCTCTGTTGGATTCGCTTAGGCAATGGGAATCTGATCTTAGAATCATGGAATTGTTTCACTTGGGGTCTGCGACAATTTGCAGCCTTAACAACTTCCACCTTAATTATCTGTATGGAGTGAGCTCGCGCGCGATGACGGGCGCCCATGTCCCTATAACACTGCGTTACAGCCCCACTAACAGAAAGATCCCTGTATTCTCTGTACATGTTATGTGTACCGGATCGTGAATCGTATCTTAGCCAAATTCCAAAATTTTTTATTTTTACTGGTGTTTTCTCTGGAATCTAAAATAATTAATTTAAAATCAATCACGAATGTTGCATTGTACTGTTAATAATAAGATGAACACAATATGTTTATGATGACACATTGAATATCATGAGAGATAGATACCTGCTTTAGAGATACTATTTCTCCAGTGGATTTTTTGAACTTTTTCAATTGACGCAAGAAGTACCAAAATCTGGATTTGGCCACTATAGCATCAGGAGCAAATATTCTCATTTTGTAAAGAGGAGTTGTTTTCTCCTTTTCGGTAGGAAGCTTACGTCCTATCACTTCGAATTCCTTCAACTAAAAAAGAAACCAAAATTATTATTTCTTGGTTTGATCTATTTATACTGTCTAGAATTGATATATTTTTAGGTTATGTCGTGGCGAGTATCCAGATTTAGATCTACATTTTTTATTTTTACGTAAATTCTAAATAAACATTCGATACTTTAAATAAGAGAAAATCAATTTTTCATTTGTTCCTTATGTAAAATTTGCCAAAATCACTCACATCACCCTTGGCCTTCATCGTAACACGTGGTTTCGTACGTTGCGTGTCAGAAACCAAAAGGATAAACGGAAGAAGTAGATCATAGGTCTGTTCTTTACAGCTGAACTGGCTGCACCAGTTCAGAGTCCATCCTTTTCCTTCCAATGGGGATAGAAAAAGATAAACTCTGAACCAGTGCAGCCAGTTCAGTTGCAAAGAACAGACCCATTGCCATCTTAAGCGGGGAGCACACACTTTTGCATAAGCGCATAATCACAACCATAAGGAAATTGATTGGTCCATTTCCTTATGCATAACGAAATTGACCAATCAATTTCCTTACACTTATGATTATGCGTTTATGCAAAAGTGTGTGCTTTCCGCTTTAAGGCTTACTACGCCTATTGTAGATCCGGACTAATTATAGGATTTACGTTGCGTCCGACATCTGACATCCAATAAAAGAGTTTATTTTCTAGGGACGAAAATGTCGTCAATTGGAATGCTCAAAGAATTTCTATTTCTAGAATTCTTTATTACTTTCGTTCCGATTGGTCAGCCTTCTCTCTCTCTCTCATTCACCTCAGTCAGTTGTCGAGCAGTCCCTCTTACGTCTCTGATACTTTGATGTATCTCTTTTGATTTGTAATATACAATAATACTAAACGTACGACATGAAAGCCAAGGGTGAAGTGAGTTATTTTGGCAAATTTTACACAAGAAACAAACAAAATCAACATCACAAACAATCTATTTTTGTCTAAAGCATCAAATTTTTGTTTAAAATTTATGCAAAATACGAATTGCAGATTTAAATGTAGATATTCGATGTGACATAACCTAAAAATAAACATACATAAATGCTATGTATATATAATACATATAATGCACATGATAGCTTTATATAAATATATTTCATTAATAAATAAATAAATAATCTTAAAATATAAACTAGGAAATAATTTGTAATTTAATTTTTTTTTTTTTAGTTAAAGGAATTTGAAGTGATAGGGCGTAAGCTTCCTACTGAAAGGGAGAAAACTACTCCTCTTTATAAAATGAGAATATTTGCGCCTGATGCTATAGTGGCCAAGTCCAGATTTTGGTATTTTCTCCGCCAATTAAAAAAATTCAAAAAATCAACTGGAGAAATTGTATCTCTAAAGCAGGTATCTATCTTATGATATTCAATGTGTCATCATAAACATATTGTGTTGATTTTATTATTAACAGTACAATGCAATATTTGTGATTGATTTTAAATTAATTATTTTAGATTCCAGAAAAAACACCAATAAAAATAAAAAATTTTGGAATTTGGCTAAGATATGATTCACGATCCGGTACACATAATATGTATAGGGAATATAGAGATCTTTCTGTCAGTGGGGCTGTAACGCAGTGTTACAGGGACATGGGTGCCCGTCATCGCGCGCGTGCTCACTCCATACAGATAATCAAAGTGGAAGTTGTTAAGGCTACAAATTGCCGCAGACCTCAAGTAAAACAATTTCATGATTCTAAAATCAAATTTCCATTGCCCAAACG
The DNA here is from genome assembly GCF_030449975.1 of Polyergus mexicanus. Taxonomy (NCBI): domain Eukaryota; kingdom Metazoa; phylum Arthropoda; class Insecta; order Hymenoptera; family Formicidae; genus Polyergus; species Polyergus mexicanus. Next base: position 2,709,912 of record NW_027223333.1, on the reverse strand, counting down.
AATTCAACATAGACATCATATGCCATTATTCAGTGTGCGAAAACCACGCACCTATTTCCTGTGAATATTATGAATAGTGTTTTGTATTATGACACTAAATATATTATTCTATTCTATGGGAAATAAAAAAGGTAATATAATTGTTTGTTATTTTAATTTATTTTTCCTCACTCTTATCTCGTGTATACATTTGAGAGTAATATAACAAGAAATTATTGTAATAAATAAATATCGTAAATATAAGAATTTTAAAATATAGTTTAAAAATTAAGATCTATACTAAATTTATACATGTATATATAAACACATTTTTCTGAATGGATATGCATACACGAATAAATTTATATTCTCCTTTACCAAAGACGTTTCTGTTGAAGCACTATGAAATAAATACGTGACATGTACACACGCATATATAACGTACACACACGCATACGTATGGGGGAAAAAAAAATTAATAAATAAATAAAAAAATACATTGTAAATAATTTTCTTAAAAACAATTATTTTTTATACTAATTGATTTGTCTCATTATTCTGTACATAAAACTATTGCAGTAAGATTATCGAAAACTAAATATTTTACGAGATATTAAATTTTTTATATCAAAATATATATGTCAGATTAAAATATAAAATAACTTAAAAAGTACTTAATAAAAAAATACTTTATTATAGTGTTTTGGAAAGCCCTCGAGATAAGCTACAAGAATATGTAATGAAAAATAGGGGATTCCATTTAAAAAATTCAAACTGATTTTTATATGACCTTGACGGTGCTATTCAAGGTCATACTAATATTATTATATAATACGCCACTTGGAGCTCTACAACTTTAGTTCAAAACATTTTTCTCAGAAAAGTTTTGTTTTTGATATATTTGACCGTTTCCAGGCTTTTCTAACACCCTGTTTATTGTGTGATAATATATATTGTATATATATATATATATATATATATATATATTTCTCACTATATCTAATAGAGGACGATCCTGAATCCAGGCGAATAAATCGTAAGCTCGTTGCTTCTATTTATTTATTTTCGTTTTTGGCTTCCGATTTCTCTATTCAAAGTGAACAATATAATGCATGATTTTACACGCGACATTTTATAAATATGCTTCATTTATGTTGAACATACGCATATATAAACATATAGATTAGGTTATGTCGCCATGTTACATGTGGGAGATTGTCAATGTCTATGGAAATCCTGTAATAAGTAAGCTCGAACTTATGATCCGGCAACTTAATCCATATCACGCATCGATAATATTGCGTCTTACGAAAAGCAAGAAATTACATCGCAATGTTTTCATAAGCAGCGTAACGGGCAAAATTATGAAAATGGTATGCTTCCTCGAAAACGTCCTGGGCAACCAAATTTCCGCAGACCTCAAGTAAAACAATTTTATGATGTTTCTAAGATTATATTTCCATTGACCAAGCGAATTTGATACACCTATTTTTTCTGAATACTATGAATAGTGTTTTTTGTGTATTATTAATAATATTAAATATATATTATTCTATTTCATGGGACAAAATTTAATATAATTGTTATTTTAGTTTGTTTTTTTGTCTTTTATTTCGTGTATACATTTAAGAGTAAAATAACGAGAATATTTTTTATTAAGTATAAGAATTTTAAAATATAATTTTTATTTAAAGAATATTTGTACAAAAAATATTAAATTTATATGCATATATATATAAAGCAAATTTCTCTGAATAAATCTACACGTAAACAAATTTATATTTTTCTTTACCAAACACATTTCTATTGAAACAATACCAAATAAACATTAAGATATTAATGCTTCCTCGAAAATGTCCTGGTGCCATCTAATGTCAAAATAACATTGGCAACATTCGACATTAACATATATATTGTAAGATTGAATATAATGTATCGTAACGATTGAATCATTCATTGACAGATAACATGGGACAAGACCATGCAAGCACTTCTCGCGTGATATTCGACGAGGAGGATGACAATGGATTGATCTTACCGGCTGAATTACTGGCCGAAATATTCTGTCGCACCGATCATGGGACCCTTTTGAATTGCCAATTGGTGTGCAAGCGGTGGAAGATGGTGATACAGAGTTACATATGGCGCAAGAAGGCGGAACTGGCACTGGGCAAACCGTTCCCGCGCCACGAGGGGATACCCTGGCACGCGTTCTATCTTATAAGCAAGATGAAACCGTTCGAGAAAAATTTATTGAAGAATCATTCCGGCGAGCAGAACATGAAATATTGGACTATTCTCAGCAATGGCGGTGATCATTGGATGGTCGAGAACCCACCTGTCGGCGTGCCGGAATTACCATCGACCGAACCAATATTTGAGGGAAAACAAATCTGCTTCACAACGTCCTATCATAGTTGTACCAAGAAACAGATTGTAAATCTAGTGGCTGAAGGATTCCATCCTTATCTCCTGGATGTTTTGCAGCCACCTATAATGGTATCATAATCATCAATTGTGATAAGTTATTTAAATCAAAATGTTTTATAAAATTCTAAGAGAATGAAGTATGTATAAGTTATAATATGTATATTGTAGGTAAGCGAATGGTATAGTTGTCGATGGGATTGTCCAGCGACATACGAATGCCAGATTGTACTATTAGGAGTTAAGAAAGAAGATAGCACAGTGAAAATTTTAGACAAGTTTCAATATCGCGATATCATAGTAGGAGAGAGACAAAACCAATGGCTATACGTGAGTATCCGTAAAATAATTCATAATTTCACTCATTGAGTTTAAAATCAACTTATCTTCGACTAATTATTTTTGCTAACTTATTTTTATATGCTCTTCATATATTGAATAGGTATCACATGTGTTTGAAAATTATGGACCTGGTTTGAGAGAGATTAGCTTTTTACATGGTGGAATGGACAAATTATTTTGGGCAGGACATTATGGTAGCAAAATGACCGGGGCGTATATCTGTGTGAACATTCCTCAACACACGCATACTTACGATGATGAATTAGATACATCACCAATCCTAGATGAATAGAAACATTATTATAAAAGTTATATTGTTTCCAGTGCAAAATTAATATACAAAAATATAAAATTGTGTAAAAAAAAGAATGATATATTTAAAAAAAACTAATTTTTCTACAGAATTTATCTATTGTTAAATTTTAGATTATTAAATACCATGTATAATATATATATATATATATATATATATATATATATATATATATATATATATATATATATATATAGGAAACACACACACACACACACACACACACACACACATATATATAATAAAAATTAATTTTCAATAAAATAAAGATTTGTTGGATAAAAACGTGTGTTTTCTATTTAGATATACAATATAAAAATTATGAATGTAATTGAAAAGCTATTTCGATCAAATTTTGTGGTGCAGCGTCTTGATGGCACACATACAACTCCTTTGGATGGGGGCTTGTGTAGAGACGCCCAATTACCCAAAATGTTATATTTTCCCATTCAAATAGCACACCATGCTCTTTAACAGCGATTAAACTTCTATTGATAGCAGTTTTCTCTATATCTTGATTCAACATTTTCTTAAATCTTACTGTATTATGTAATAGTCTATGGATAACTTGTACACATTTGTTGAAGTTAACAAGAATCCTGTTGTCCTTTGATATATTTTGAATTGATATTGATGACAATAGAATCCCTTCCACTGTGTCTAAGTGAACGTAATGATATAAATAATTTTTATCACCAGCGGTCAATTTTTTCGGTATCAAGTATTCAACTTGATTTAATAAATTTTCCCGTATGTTGGATATATCCATTGTGTTGAATACATGACTATCATTCTGTAAGAAACTCGACAGATATATCTACATTTGTATAATATGTATATTACGAATAGTTGTTCTTAATACACTTTTTGTTTAAATTACTTAAAAATTATCAGATATTAGCTAGAAAGATAGTCACCTTATATATGTCGATATCTGAATCACTGTCATCGGAATATCTCGATGCCGAATTGATCTTTTCTCTAATTGCTCGTCTTCCAAGTATAGGCATTGCTTCGTCACTCATTTCACTAACTCCACCTGTTCCTTGACTGAGCGAATCTTCAGAAGTGTGTAAAGAATATACTAAATATATAAAGACAAACATACTTGTAAAATAATTCCATATTACAACATGTACATTATTTGTACATAATGTAAAAATTGACGAAAGCAGAGAGAGGGAATAAAATACGCTATGTAAAAATTTTTAGATTAATATCATATTGTGCTTCTGTATGTATTGTAACTTACCAGAACCTGAGATCATAGGACTGTCTTCAGAACTACGTTTCTTCAAGATAGAAGGCAGTTCTTGCAGCTTTTTAGTAGAATTGACATTTTGTTTAGGCGGTACAATTTGCGCGTCGGACGATTTTATTAAACCAAGTAGATTCTCCGTTATACTGGATGACGCTTTTGTTGTTGCATGTTCCTCGTATGGGTATTACTTCTGGTCTGGCATTAGATGTAATCCATTTTGAGGCCAAAATTGTGATTCCTATTTTTTGTATATGCTTCAGCGTCTCTTGAGCTTCTTCTACATAAAATACATTTGGGCCTATTGCATCATTATACCTAAATGAGAATGATAAAAACTTAAATGATAATAACATCATACACATAATATATGTATATATATTTATGATAACATATTTACTTTGCAGTAGATCCTCCTGATTCCAACAGGACCGCTAATAAATCATGTCCGTATCCGACAACCAATAAAAACCACTTTCCATTAGGTATTAAAAATTGATCACTACTGCTACCATCAATGTTGCCGCGATTGCAAGATGAAGGATAAATCTGCTTCCACAGAACAAGGCACTTTACTTGTTCCTGATTCATCAGATTCAACAGACCATTGTGCCTCAGAAATGAATGTACGTCGATCAAATCTTCGTGAGGTAAATGAGATCCCAAAAGATGACATTTATGATAAATGCAACTCCCTAATATAGTATATAATCTCTGACAATCCATAGGGTCCTCATTCTGTCAAAACAAGCGCGTCTATTAAACTATCAATATAAGTAGTTTCTAACACAAAAATATTTTCTCAATTATTTAAATTATTCGATTTAAAGAAGTATTACAATATACCCAGTCTCTGTAATCCATAGCTTCCATTTCACTTAACGCTGCGTCTATTTGAATTTGCGCATCTCTCGGTAGTTGTATATAACTTGCAATGGAGAAAGCGCTTCTGAATTTATAATTTTCTATATTTTCTATACTGTTTTCCGATTTCGTTAAATTTTTTCTTGCATCAGTATCTTTGCAAGAATCTTTGATGTTAATAATCTACGTATAAATAGAGCGAAGAAATGATCCAAGGAGGATTGATTTTCCACAGAAGTAAAGCACTTTGTCAATGATTGATAAGTAAATTCTAATGTTCTAACAATATCCTCCGTAATCTTGATAGCTTCTTGAGAGGTGCAGCTAAAAAATAATAAAATTTATATTACAGATGTCCGTACATGATGCTACTATATTTTTTCACACAATATATTGTGTTCTTAAACAAGATTTACCATTTATCGGGTAAAGTTATTAAAAGCAATTCATCATCGCGAGACGTATATACGACATGTGCTTCTTTTTCCCCTATGCGAATAGTCGTACTAGAAAATATATATGCATTTGTTATTTTTTTTTAACTTATAACTAAATATATATTTTTTAATATGTAAATATATGTGTACCTGACAGGTTGTAGGCTTACTATACTAGGTAATAAATGATTAAGAGTTATAAAAGCTCCTCTTGCCGTATACAAGGAAGAATTTATGTTTTTAATTCCAGATCGCGGAAATGTGTACAATACACCTTGCAATTCTTGGCCTACTTCCGAAAGATCTGTAGTTTTTAAATATAATACGCCCAATGGATAATCCAACAACAATTCCATCAAGGAATTACTATTTTCTCTATTTATTAAATATTGAGCTAAGATCGATTGCTAAAAGATATAATTAATCAAATTTTTATCACATAAATATCTCTTTATAACTGTGTGTTGCATTTATATAAAAACTAATTACTTTTGGCTCAATTATTCTTGATAATTTTGCAGTAACGTCAACACCAGCTACTCTTTCCAATTCTAATATTACCTATAAAAATCAAAAATTTTAAAGAAAATCTGGGAAAGATATGAAGAAAAAACAAATTTACAATTTAATATTATGTGTTTAATTATACGACAAATTGGACTCTTAACAAATTTATTAAAACTCTTTTGTTCATTTATTAATCTTACATTTGATGATGTGGTGATTTCAGATAATATCTGATCTAAATTTTGTAAAGTAACATTGTTCGAATTAACTCTCCGTAACCAATCCCCTATTTTAATATTTTTATTCTTCATAGCTTCACTATCGGGTATAAATCCTGCCACCATAACTCTCACTTTATCTGAAAATGCTTTTGGTATGATACCAAAGTATGCTTCGCATAAAGTTGCTCTTCTGCCCAACTTGTGTCTTCTTTCAGGATCAATCCACAATGTAACTTTGCGAGTTTCCCCTGCCTTATATATTTTAAAATTATTTATTTTTAAGTTTTTTAAATATATTTTTTTCTCATTGTATATGCCTTAATCATTACCTGGAAATCTCGAAATGTGACTTCCTTGCTTCCGCTGCCATCTCCTTTCTCCTGTTCGACTGTGTTGCTTGCCGCAGCGCTATTGTTGATCCTTTTATTTCTTGTACTCCACCGCTTACTCTCTTTACGTCTGATTAGACGGAACAATTTACCAGTTCTTGTGCTACGACGACGTGTCAATTCAGGTTGAGAACTGTCATTCTTATTGTCCAAAGTTGTATGGCCAAACTCGAACAGACTCTCCTCTACAGATTCTATGTAAAATACTTCTCCATTGGGTCTGATCTCCGATTCCCATTCAACCATAGAACTGCAATTTCAAGTCATGGAAAAATATATCTTATTGGTTTTGTTAGAAAAATATATTAAGAATATTAACTTAAACTAAACTTGTGTTAAGTTAATCTTGTTTTACCTGTCGGTATCGGAGTAATACGATCCTGTGCTGGAACCGCTGTCACTTGCCCACCAATCGTGATCATCTTCGTTGCAAGTATCCGTAGAATACGACTGATTGGAATGTTTGCATTTAGATTTTAATGGAATATTCTTATCTATTTCACTCATGTTTCATTAAAAATTATTGCAACAAATGCAAATTTTTTACAAAGTCTCGAGTTCTGAATTAAATATTAAACAATATCATATTTTTGTATGATTATATCTTCTAAATTATAACATAATAATAATAATTATCAATTTCACTTGTGTTTATTCATTATAATTGTAGCAATAAGGCAATCTGGTAAACTGCAAAGCTCAGGCGTGCTAAATGTACTGTTGCGTCTGCAATCTGACACTGTCCAGTGAGAGAACACGGTATAAGGTCTACTCTACGCATCGTATAGGCGGGCAAAGTGGGGAAAACGTGGCGCGATACGGCGGTGTAAAGAGGAACTTTCTAGGCATTTCGTAAGCGGAGATCTGCCTGAAACGGATGGGTTTTTGTTCGATCCGTGGTTATTCTCTTACTGGACGGAGTATAAAGATGTTAAAAGAGAAAGAGAGAGGGGATTTCACACACTTTTCAGTTCAATGTGTGTGATATTCTATGCAGATATATGTGGATTTAAATAATAGAACATATACAACTTGAATAAATTTATAAAAAATTCTATTAAAAATTATTCAAGATTGATAAGATAATTCAGTAAAAAATATATTATAAAATAATATAGAGAATGGGCTTTCACTTAGTATATATAAAAAGAATTTATTTTTTCCTACATTTACAATTATTATACTAGAGATTATATCCCGCGTAAAACTTAAATGTCTACGTTATACAATTTAAAGATTCAATATGCTAACAAAAGCTTCTTTGTATTTTTATTTAATAATATCCATTTATGCCTAATTTCATCATTCGTGCATGTAGCCAAATGTAAGCTGCTATTTCTTGATATCAAGTGTTATAGATTAATTAATATTAATTTTACAAAACAGATAATCAATTGATATATGTCAATGTTTTTGTATTCGACAATGTTCGATAACGTCAATATATTTTTTTTTTTACGTTATATATCCCGATCACAACTATACAATTAATTATTAAAAATAAATACTGATTAAATAATCGCGTGCTCCGCGATACGTTAATTTTATCGAATCGATTGCTTAAGTCTGGACGCGACCGATTTTATATCGCTAGGTTCTTTTTTCTTCTGCGGATCCATTTGGAAGCACTTCCATAGCCTTAATGTTTCATCCGCACCGGCACTAAGCACCGTGCTTCCGTCCGGAGACATAGCCAAGTGCAAAACACGACTGGTGTGTCCTATAAGATCTGCGACTTTTGTCATTGATGGGTATTTCCAAATTGTCAATTGATTTTGGGCATATCCGTGCCCTGAGATGATCTCTTTGTAATTTGAAGACCACAATAGAGCACAGACCTGAGATTTTGTATCTACTGTATTTAAACAAGCACCTGCAACAAATAACAAATCAAATTAATTTATATTTTTCTCATAAACTCTATTAATATTATCTTGTTTCATATATATATATATATATATATATATATATATATATATATATATATATATATATATCATTAATTATATTTCATTTACACATTAGTATATTTTTGTTAGATTTACTACATCTTAATTTATTATAATCCACAAAATGTGCTTTTTCTATAGCTTGCCTGTGTTGACATTCCAAAATCTAATAGTCCGATCAGCGGTGCCGCCACCACTTGCGAGTACGTTGTTTTGCCAGGGGCACCAAGCGAGCGCCTTTACAGCAGCTTGATGCTGGTTGAATGAATAAATAGGTTGAGAATGATTTCGTCCGTTAATTGACGGCCAGATTTGCAGCATGTTGTCGTTGCCACCGCTGGCCAAATACTGTCCGTCGAATGACCATTTTAGGCCACATACTTCCTGAGCATGTGCGTTTATAGTCGAGAGCAAATGGTCGCGTTGTCTGACATCATGATGCACTATTTTACCTAATCTTTGAAACAATAAAATTATTAATTTTAATTTTATAAAATCAGATTTTTAGCTTTATAGTTTTAATTTCAATTTCAATTATAATTTACTTCTACTTTTTTAATGATTTACAATTTTCTAAGAGAATAAATATACTTAATCTTAAATTTTCTTCATGTTTATCAACATAATTGATGATTTTACAAAATTATTGCTGATTTTTACAAAAATCGATTAATTACTTATGGAAATTGATCAATTATATTCGGAATATAAGCTTCAGGGCAATGATAACTATGTAAAATTTATCTCATGTATTCTATCTATACTACCTCGATCCGCTTGTCAATATATGATTGTTCCAGGCGAGAGAGCCGACTCTGGATGTATGCCCGTTCATAATGCGAATTCTCCTCATTTGACTACAATCCCATAATTCTGTATTTCCTTCTGTGGTACCCACTGCTAGACATGGACCTTCCTGAATCCATGCAACGGAACATACATAGTCGTTCGCATCCAATTCGAATAATTGTTCTATAGTTCCAGTACCAGCATTCCACAAGTATACATTACTACCCAATCCCACAGCCAAGATATTAGAGTTTGACCAGTCTACCAAGTTTAAATCTATAAGACATCAAATTTTTTTATTCTTTAATTCTTTTTTTATATTAGATAAGAAAATGTTAAATTAAACTACTCACAATAATCATCGATGATTTCTGGCGCATCCAGTATCCTATCAGCAGCTTGCGGTATATATCTTGTGGAAGCTCTAACACTAGCTGGTGTTTTAGTTTGACTATATAAAACTTTGAGAGGATTTTGATATCCCTCCGGTGGCGCTGGTGCTTTGACCTGATAAGATAAAACTCTCATATTATTTATATCACCACCATGCAGATTCTCTCCCATGAGACGCTGCATCTCTCGTTTTGTAGGACTCATGTTGTTTGCTTTATCTCCATCCTGTTCGGCATTTTGTTGCTGAAGAATCTGAAATATAGAAATATATTCAGATATTTCAAAATTTAATCATTAAATACTTTCTCATATCTATCTAACCTAACCTTATAATGGCTCAATTCAAAATTGGTTGTAGATCTTGAAGGAATAAATCTATCACCACCGTTGGGTGTTTTAGCTGGAGTGACGCGACCTGTATTATTAAAAATCAAATTAAAAGATCTTATTCTGTATTTACTGCTTATAGATATTATCTTACTTGGAGATTTCTTTGTGCCTTTAGATGGAGTTTTCTTGGTCCTGCCATCGCTCCTTTTCGTCGGGGTTTTTCCTGACACGCTACTTGCGAAAGAACTACTTGCGAGAACCTTCTTTGATGAATTCAAACTAAGATTGATACTAAAACATATACAATATATTGAAATAATATTCATTGTTGAATAAAGTCAATAATTATTTCCAAACACGATAAATTTACTCGATATTTGGTTAATGTAAAAACATCAATCAATGCACCATCAATGCAGCCTGCACTTTCTCTACCTTAAATTCGATGTCTCCATGCATTTCTTCTGCCATCGCGGTATCGGACCCTTGATAGCTTCGTCCATACGAGTCAGATTGTTGAGTTCTTTCATGAATCTTAGATGCGACATGATTTAAAAAAAAAAAAGCGAAACCTCGAGTGCGCGATGCTGTGTCGCTGGAAAAATTGGCCTTAAAATAGAACGAAGGTCGCGAAAGATACCGAGATATATAAAAACATACAAATACCTTTTTATACACGTACTTTTTTCCACCAATGCTCCAAATATGTATCGGTCAAGATCGCACAAATTCGATGATTCGGTGGAAAGCGCGATGCGAAGTTACGAAGCCTCAAACGTGATTTAAATGAACACAGGACAGAGAGAGAGAGAGAGAGCGAGCGAGCGAGCGAGCGAGAGTGGGGAGAGAGAGAGAGAGAGTGAGAGAGGGGGGGGGGAAGAAAGAGATTTAAAAAGACCGTTAACTTTTAAATGCCGCCGATTTCCTGCCGTTTTTTCCTTTTCACAGATGTCGCTAGGCACTTCCGCGTGAATTTAAATACCTAATGGCGAATTTGCAATGAACTTGTCCGAATTTCTTTGCGATATGCGGCTTGTGATTGTAATGAGAAATAATATCTGAAATAGCCAATATGTGTGGTGGGTGTACAGTGAGGCTAGGTTAAAATTGATTTCGTTGATGAGTTAATTTGTATAGCCTGATACAAGTGAAACGATGAGATTGGCCCCGAGGTTTCTACGATAAAGTTTGTAGAATTGCTCGAAATGACAGATTTATTTGACATTGCTAACCTCATCACAACCGTCGGCGTCGACGGCGTCAAGATCAAATCGGAGCCTGGACTACCCGAGAAATCGTCCAACGAGATCCTAACGGAGCTATTCAGCACTTTCGATGCACCAGATGATGGCGTCGCGTCACCCGAGAACAGCGATCAGCAGATGCCGAATGGCAATGTCAGATCCGCCAAGTTGGATAAACTTCAAGCGAAAAAGAAAAAGATCAAGAAGAAACATAAGCATAAGGAGAAGAAGCACAAGAAGAGATCGAGACATAATTCCTCGGACAGTAACAGCGACGTAGAAGGTAATAATGATACGTGTACTATTCAGTATTATATATACATTCGATATTATACGTATCGCCGTAACTGTGTATCTCTATTTTAATTAGGCGTGAAGAAAAAAAAGAAACATAAGAAAAAATCCAAACGAAGACGTGAATCTGTTTCGAGCAAGTCGTCAGATTCGGGTCAGACCAGAGCCAAATTGACAAAATTGGATGATGACAATCTTGGAATTGTAAAAGACGACGAATCAATGTTATTCGACATTATGTCGGAAAGAGATACCATGAATGATGTAACAAAATTTGAGGATCAACCGTGTACAAACAAGGATTCGGATATTATTGACAAAATTGTAGATGGTTCTGCTAGTCCTCTATTACCATCTATATTGAAAAAAACAGATGATGAATCCGATGAACCAATAATACCTAAAGTTCTTGGTTTGTACTTGTTATTTTTTTCGATAATTCCCACTGTCGATAGTATTATCTACAAAAATTGAATTTTAAAATAATATATAATAATGATAAAGTAAGAATATTAAAATAAAAGCATATAACATAAATATACCTTTTCATAAATAGAAAAGCCAAAGCAGTCTTCTCAAGGAAAAATATTGATAAAGGATCTCAAGAATAGTACTGTTTATAATGAAACAGTTAAAGCGATAGAAAATAAGCAAAAAGCGAAAGCTGCAAGAATGGAAGATGGCGAATTGTCTGATAGCAGTAGCGACGTTAATAGAACACCTACTTTAAGTCCTACTCCACCTCAAGGCAGATCACCATCATTCAGCCCAAGTAGAGAAAGGATGAGAAACAAAATGTTTAGTCCATCGAGAAAATCAATCTCTTCAAAAACTGATCTTAGATTGGTTTTGAGAGAGAAGGGGAAGAAAAGGTGAGAAATAATTAGAAAATAAGACTATAACAATAATCAGAAGAATAATTTCAATTACAGAGGCGTGAGAGAGAAAGATAATAAAAGAAGTAGGAGTTGTCATTCTCAAGATAGAAAAAGATCGACATCACGAACGCGACACGATTTGCATCGCAGTAGGAGTGGTGGAAGAGAAAAACAGAGAGGCAGAAGCAGAGAAAGGCGTGACAGTGATAAAAGTTATGAAAGACGAGACTCGGGCAGGAGCAGAGAAAGGCGCAGACATAGAAGTCGCAGTGAAAACAGAAATAGGGACAAACATACGCGAGGTCGAAGTAGAAGCAGAGAAAGAAAGTTAGAATCGCGTTAAATTACTTGAGAAATAAAGCATATATTATTTGTATTTCAAACTCGAATTTATATAACATTAAATTTTTATTAGGGAACGAATAGAGATTGATAAGAAAAAGTTGTTGGAAATTGCTAGAAGAAATGCTATAAACATGATTAAACAAGGAACTCTCCCATTAGCCCAGCAAGATAAAGCTATTGCTGCCATACAATCTGGTGGGAAAACAGTAGATGAACTTACAGGTAATTTTTTGTTTTACTTAAATTAAAGTTTTATTATTATAATAATTATTTTAACTATTATATGTCCATTGTATATATAATTGGATTACATTTTTCACAGATTTTTGCAAATCATTATCAAAATCTGAAGCATTAGGTGAATTATCTAGTATCTCTTCCGAAGGTGAAGAAAGTGAATCTGAAAAGGGTTTTCATCATCCCTTTCTTTTAAAAGAAAGACCTAGTTCTATTATAATGAATATTAGAGTTCGTATAAATCCATACATACCATTTATCACCGATTATTTCATTTCACAAATGTGTACCATCGACACAAAAACTTTATTTCTCTGTTCAGGATGCAAAACAATTGCCAACGAAAACGTTCCTAGAAAAAACAACCGAGACTTCGAATCAGTTACGATTACAATTTCCTGTCTCCAGTGGACAACATCATAGAAGAAGCGGTAAAAACATTTTTAAGATACAGCTTGTAATCTTGTTAAGTACTAATATATCCATGTTATATAATATATTGTTTTTAGAAAACGAATGGGTGCCTGTTACACCAAAGAAACCAGAACCAAAAAAAGTATTTGTATCAGCTTCTACAACAAACGAGACACCAGCAATAATGCCACCGCCTCCTATACAACCACCAGAACAACCTCCTCTTCTGCAACCTGCGCAAACTGTTTTCCCCTCAATGACAAAGGTAAAATAAAAGAATGCACATAAAATATACTTTTTTTTTTTTTAATGAAATAGTTTTATGTATATATGGACAATTTTTATAATTATAGACTGTGGATATTGGCTCGATAGTATCTGAAAGACTAGCAGCTATGAGAAAATTAACGGAAAATCCAAATGATATAGGTGCTTTGAATGCAATGCATCGAGCACAAAATGAGGTAAAAAAAAACGATATACAGAAACAATATAGAAATTATCATAAAATAGCACAATTCTCATGTGAATATTTGTATGTATGTATGTATGTATGTGTATGTGTCAAGCTATCTATTTATAATATTATAGATGAGAACTTGGGCTGAAAGTAAGCAGATACCAGGTCAGTTTACTGGTAGTACAGGAGTTAGAGTACTCACACCTGCTGAACTGTCCTCAGGTTATCAAGCCTGGGCACGTAAGGTAAAATTATTATTACGTGTTTCATTTTATTTCACGAGAAATCTATTCCTAAAATCCTAATGCCAGAATCTCCTGATGCATTTTCAAATCAAACATATGTTTTTTTATTCTATAAAAATTTCTTCCATATATTTATAACAATGATATTTAATTAAATATGTAATGTTTTAAAGTCTGTTATTATAATTGTAATCATCATTAGAAAAACAATATCTTACATCATTATGTGATATGTAAATGCATCTTAAATCCATAAAGATTCCCTTTTCTCTCTAAACAATGTGAAACAGGTCTAATATATATTACAGTAATAATAATGTAAATTAAGAGTAAGACTAAACTGCTATGTGTGTTAAGCATTTGGACCTGGCATTGTTTAGTAATACATTATTAACACACTGATATTGCCTGTAACAAGTTTTCAGGCACAGTCTCTGCTAGGATCAATAAAAAGTTAATGTTGATTTTAACGGAGACTGTGTTGTAGGCACAGACTATTTCTTATGTAGAAGTGGATTCTGTGCCTGCATGGACACAGGAGCATTATTATATCAATGCAAATTATAAAGTATGCAGGATTGTAATTTTAGATCAGAATCCTGTGTTAAGTTTATCCTGTTTTAGGAACAAAAGTATTATAATAAGTAATATGATAAAAATGAAATTATACACACTTTATATATTAATCTAAAAAGTATATAACTGATAATAATATTACATCAAACAAAGAATTTTTTTCGATATGCAAGTATTGAGATAATGAGCTCTTGTGAGATTACTGCTAATTATCATCAGCTTCCTACTATAGGATTTCACCTGAAGCCGATATATTGCCTCTTAATCATAAAGCTGGGATATTTAGCATTAGTCTGCATCCACCTGAGGGTTTGTTACAGGCACATAGCTACATCAGAAAAGAAACTACTTCGGCAGCCTGATGCAGAGATTATTATTCATTTGGTAAGTATTCCTATGCAAGTTGTATAATACAGATTATTGCATTTCCAACATTATACACTACATATATACAGATGACAATTATAAATCACTAAACAAATATAATGGGATATATCCATTTTTCAACAAGTTTATTTGAAGTGTCATATTTCTCTAATGTGCACGTTCCTTGTATCAGTCATATTGAATGTATCCCAAAGAACGTGGGCTATAACTATCACAGAATCATGTTTTGATGTTATATATTCATACAATAATGTGACAGGTATGTTATCTTTTTCTTCAATGAACTATTTAGGATCAATTAGTATCAGCACAGCCTGTATCGGGTGGAATGGGTATGGCGTTGCTGCAGAAGATGGGTTGGCGACCAGGTGAGGGTCTAGGCAAAAACAAAGAAGGAGCCTTGGAACCGTTGCAGCTAGAAGTTAAATTGGACAAGCGAGGGCTAGTCTCCGAGCAAGATATCGGACAGAAAGTTGGCAAAGCCGTAAAACCTGTAGTGCCAGCTGTCAAAACATTAGAAGGTATATCTTAAAGCATATCTGATGATATCTCATAATATATTATTCACACTTCAAAGAGAGAGAATATGTCCGTATATATTTTTCTTTATGAAAGTAATATAAAGCACTTTTAATAAAAATGCTTTTTAAATTAAATCTAACCATTTGCCATGACTTTATTCCAGGCAAACATCCAGTGTCACTTTTGGGTGAATACTGTTCAAAGAAGAAACTTGGAGCTCCAGTTTACGAGTTATGTTTTGAATGTGGACCAGATCACAGAAAGAATTTCCTCTTCAAAGTGAGTAGTGTTATTACAAACACTTACTGGTAATTCACATTTTGCAAGAATATGTACATATTAATTTAATTAATATTGTATTATTAATATTGCAGGTAAAAGTAAATGGCGTCGAATATAAGCCAAGTGTTGCAAGCCCTAATAAAAAACAGGCAAAAGCAGAAGCAGCACAGATATGTCTGCAGAGTTTAGGTTTATTACCTTCTTAATATTATGTGCTATAATTAAGCAAAGAGACTCTAGATCAATCTCATCATTTGACATAATACCTTTGTTTTTTGTCAAAAAAGTAACATATAATATCCTATAAAAAGTAATTTTGTATATTAATATTCTAAAAGTGATTGTGCAAAAAATTAGATAATGACAGTGATTATTTCTAATCTATTATTAAACTTATTAATTTAATGCTTAATGTTCAAACTTTAGTGCAATCAAATATATATATATAATTATATACAAGTCCTACAAATTTTCCAATTATATAGACAAAATTATACAAGTACAGTGCCAAATCAAGATATGTTGTGAATTGTCCTATTAAAATATTCATTACATCAATATTTCAATAATTATTGTAATATATAATTCACTTTTTCTAATTAACTCTTGCACAATCCTATCTACAGTTTTAGAATTATAGTAAATCAAGTGTCATTATATTATATTCGATATATTTCTATATTGTACAACCGTGATTTATTCTGAATATCAAACTGTTTGTTGTAAATAATACAAAATAGAATTTAAAAAAAATTGTTATGTGAATTATTTTCTACATAATGTACCATATACTATAGTCATATTCCAAAATTCATTGCCAATACTGGAAATCTATAATATACATTATGTAAACTATAAATTTTCAGTATTGGCAGTGAATTTTGGAACACGACCTATACAGGGTGTATCTGAAATGATGCACTAAACTTTAAGAGCATATTCTAGAGGTCAAAATAAGACTTTTTTTTCCTATGAACATGGGTCCGCAAATAAATCCTCCTCCGAGCTAGAGGCCCATAAAGTTCGAGAAAAAATTAAGAATTGGCTGTATTTCAGATAAAAAGATGGTAGAAAGTTGAAATTTGATATAGCCCAGTAAATTATGAAGTAAAGTAAGCCACTAAAATGAAAAAATAAAAACGTATATTATGAAAACATTAATTTGCCAAGCTTGGAGGGAGGTGCATTTGCGAACCCATGTTCATAAAAAAAGAAAAAAAAAGTCTTTTTGACCTCTAGAATACGCTCTTAAAGTTTAATGCATCATTTCAGATACATCCTGTATATACTTTTTTTTTTACGATAGGTCTAATGACACCCTCATTATGCAACAATATACAAATATATACATATAGCGTGTGGAAGGGGAGGTATTGTGTGTGCCATAGACATAGTATATCTAGACCGAGCATTTGCCTTTATTTAAGGAGTGGGGTAAAGATGCACGTAGAAAAGAACATACTCTGTTTCGTGACAACCATTGAATAGTAATCGAATGTGATTGGTTTTAACTTTTAGAATCAACAAATCCAACGTCGAGTGTTGACAAGAGGGTAACTGAGCGCTTTCTCTGCAAATCACTCCCTGGGGGGATCACTAGTTGTGCAACCTCTGCTCTGCCATCTGCCATGACCTTGTTAGCGCTTGCATTACTACGACGGCCACGAACGTGTATGAATAAACAAGCGATATATTCAACATGGCAGTCCCTCCGGTTTCGTTAAATACGCGAAATAAAAAGCATTTTCTGGGTGTACCGGCACCTTTGGGATATGTTGCTGGTGTTGGAAGAGGGTAAGTTTTTTAATTTAACATATAATTATAAATAATCGTACAACTACCGAGTATAACTATAGCAATCAAAATGCAAACATATAATTAATCTCTCTTTCTCTTCGCAGAGCTACAGGATTTACAACACGGTCTGATATCGGTCCCGCTCGAGATGCTAATGACGTTTCGTAAGTAGAGCAATACATTTCTTATTAGAAAACGACTCGACAAAAATACATCATTTTTTTACAAATTATTATTTATATTGATTGCAGAGACGATAGACACGCTCCACCCGCGAAACGTGCTAAAAAGAAGGAAGAAGAGGAAGAGGATGAAGAAGATTTAAATGATAATAATTACGATGAATTCTCAGGATATGGAGGTTCCCTATTCAGTAAGGTAAATAAAATTATTATTTTTTTAATTAGATATGTTATAGATGATAATATTCTAATAATATCAGGATCCTTACGATAAAGATGACGAAGAAGCAGATGCAATTTATGAAGCTATCGATAAACGTATGGATGAGAAACGTAAGGAATACAGAGAAAAACGTCTCAGGGAAGAATTGGAACGTTATCGTCAAGAACGTCCTAAAATTCAGCAGCAGTTCTCAGATTTGAAAAGAGAATTGGTTAACGTGTCTGAAGACGATTGGAAAAATATTCCTGAAGTAGGAGATGCTAGAAATCGTAAACAGCGTAATCCAAGAGCGGAAAGATTTACCCCATTACCAGATTCTGTCTTAGCGAGGAATTTAGGTGGCGAAACATCCACTAGTATTGATCCATCTAGCGGTTTGGCCTCTATGATGCCAGGTGTAGCAACACCAGGTATGCTAACTCCCACAGGGGATCTCGACCTCAGGAAAATTGGACAGGCCAGAAATACATTGATGAACGTCAAGCTGAATCAAGTTTCCGATTCTGTGGAGGGCCAAACTGTAGTCGATCCAAAAGGATATCTTACAGATTTGCAAAGCATGATACCTACTTATGGCGGTGACATAAAGTAAGTGTATGATTATTACATATTTAATTTTATGATTGTATAAACATTCTTATAATTTTTTCTTATTTCAATAGCGACATAAAGAAAGCTAGATTATTGTTGAAATCCGTCAGAGAGACTAATCCTAATCATCCTCCTGCGTGGATCGCGTCCGCGCGTTTAGAAGAAGTGACGGGGAAAGTTCAAGCGGCGAGAAATTTAATAATGAAAGGTTGCGAGGTAAATCCTACTTCTGAGGATTTATGGTTGGAAGCTGCAAGACTGCAGCCGCCGGACACGGCGAAGGCGGTGATAGCACAATCAGTGCGACACATTCCGACATCTGTCAGAATCTGGATAAAGGCCGCGGATTTGGAGATGGAGATAAAAGCGAAAAGAAGAGTGTATCGAAAGGCCCTGGAACATATTCCGAATTCAGTGCGATTATGGAAAGCCGCCGTCGAATTGGAAGAGCCCGAGGACGCACGTATTTTGCTCAGTCGTGCGGTTGAATGTTGTCCGACTAGTGTAGATTTATGGCTCGCACTCGCTAGATTAGAGACCTACGACAATGCGAGAAAAGTTTTGAACAAGGCCCGAGAGAATATCCCGACAGACAGACAAATTTGGACTACCGCCGCGAAATTGGAAGAGGAAAACGGCAATAAACATATGGTAGAGAAGATCATCGATCGCGCTATATCTTCGTTGAGTGCGAACGGGGTAGAGATCAACAGGGAACATTGGTTCAAGGAAGCAATGGAAGCTGAAAAGGCAGGAGCGGTGCACTGTTGTCAGGTTATCGTCAAAGCTATTATCGGTTTTGGAGTAGAAGAAGAAGATAGAAAGCATACTTGGATGGAAGATGCGGAAACTGTAAGGCATTATATTGTTTGTCTGTAGCTATATAATGAAAATGATACATGTGAAAATTAATATCTACATTAAGAAATATAATTATTTTGTTACAGTGTGCTCAACAAGGGGCATTAGAATGTTCAAGAGCTGTCTACGCGTACGCATTAACGACATTTCCTAGTAAGAAATCAATTTGGTTGCGCGCAGCTTATTTCGAAAAAACATACGGGACACGAGAATCTTTGGAAGCTTTGTTACAAAGAGCAGTCGCTCATTGTCCGAAGAGTGAAGTGCTCTGGCTCATGGGTGCTAAATCCAAGTGGTTGGCTGTGAGTAGATTTACATTTAAAATTTTAATTCGAGATAACTCTTTATTAATATTCCTCTTTTTTTTCCTTTCAGGGTGACGTGCCAGCAGCCAGAGGTATCTTATCTCTCGCATTTCAAGCCAATCCAAATTCCGAGGAGATTTGGCTGGCAGCAGTGAAGCTCGAATCCGAAAACTCGGAATACGAGAGAGCGCGACGTTTATTGGCCAAGGCTAGAGCATCCGCTCCGACACCGAGAGTGATGATGAAAAGCGCTAAACTGGAATGGGCTCTTAATAATTTGGATGCTGCGTTGCGTTTACTTAAGGAAGCTCTCGAAGCTTTCGATGATTTTCCTAAACTATGGCTAATGAAAGGTCAAATCGAGGAACAGCAGGGTTATTTAGACAGAGCAATAGAAACATATAATCAAGCGGTGAGTGAATGTTTTTTACACAAATTGAATTAAAATGCACAAACTTTAAAAAGAAAAATATCATATCTTTTTTAATATTTATACACACAGATCAAAAAATGTCCAAATTCGATACCTCTATGGCGTCTGCTAGCGCAATTGGAACACAGGAAGAACCAAGTGACCAAGGCACGTTCGGTTTTGGAGAAAGCCCGACTCAAAAACCCTAAAAATGCAGAATTATGGGTAGAGGCTATCCGAAACGAATTAAAAAGCGGTGGCCCTCGCGATTTTTCAAATATGCTAATTGCTAAAGCGTTACAAGAATGTCCTACATCTGGCTTTCTTTGGGCGGAGGCAATTTTCCTGGAACCACGACCTCAACGGAAAACTAAGAGTGTGGATGCTCTTAAAAAATGCGAACATGATCCTCATGTTCTTTTGGCAGTGTCAAAGTGAGTCGACATTTATTTGGAATATATACAAATTCAATATATCAAAATTTATATAGAATATATGAGAAAAAAAGAGTTGTGAAAATTATACAGATTTTTTTGTTACAGATTATTTTGGTGCGAACGTAAGATATCAAAATGCAGAGATTGGTTTAATCGAACGGTCAAGATAGACCCGGATTTAGGAGACGCGTGGGCATATTTCTATAAGTTTGAATTATTAAATGGCACCGAAGAACAGCAGGAAGATGTAAAGAAAAGATGTATTGTCGCAGAACCTCATCACGGTGAAAATTGGTGTAAGGTTTCCAAAAATATAGCAAACTGGTGTTTGAGTACAGATCAGATTCTAGTAAAGGCTGCAAAGGAGTTACCTATTCCTACATAAAATAAAAATTGTTTTTGATATAAATTAAAATGCTATAACAAAGTATTCATTGATGTATGTTAGTAACGAGTAAGTTTGTAAATAAAGTTTGTAAATAAAGAATGAATCGATTAATTTTAATATTAGTGTCTTTGTTTTCATTTATATTAAATATAATAGTATATGAAATCGATTTAAATATATACGTAAAATGCCACAAATTCTTACTTCTAGAACCAACAAATCAACATCGTGTAATTTAAAATGTCTTAAAAATGTCTCAGAGATATTCAAAATGTTTTTTTTTTTTAGAAAATAACATTACAAATATACTTTTTTCTCACTTACGGTACACCGGTTGCGATTAGTTTGCACGTAAGATTCACGACGTGCAAACTAACCGCCAACATAGGACGCGTTCACTTAACGACCGGAACGCTTGCGAGCATTATCTGTCTTTGTTTAATTTTCGGTGAACAACAAAGATAAAATGATACGTGAGCGTTGCGGTCGTTAAATGGAACGAACTCGTAGCGGTCGACCAATCGGCAAGCGGAACGCTATTGTTACTTCTCTGATTATATAGAACTCTAGCCATGCCATGAGCATCATTCTATCTTTGTTTAACTTTTAGTAAATAATAAAGATAGAAGGACACTCATGTATACATGGGAGATATTCTGAACGGAGCGCTCAGCCTATCACAACGGCCACGATCACGCATGCGCATGCTGAACGACAAACGATACATCAATATGGCAGCTCCTCCGGTTTCGTTAAATACGCGAAATAAAAAGCACTTTCTGGGTGTACCGGCACCTTTAGGATATGTTGCTGGTGTTGGAAGAGGGTAAGATTTTTTTAATGTAACATATAATTATAAATAATCGTATAACTACCGAGTGTAACTAAAGTAATCAAGATACAAACATATAGTTAACCTCTCTTTCTCTCCGCAGAGCTACAGGATTTACAACACGGTCTGATATCGGTCCCGCTCGAGATGCTAATGACGTTTCGTAAGTAGAACA
Source organism: Polyergus mexicanus (assembly GCF_030449975.1). Taxonomy (NCBI): domain Eukaryota; kingdom Metazoa; phylum Arthropoda; class Insecta; order Hymenoptera; family Formicidae; genus Polyergus; species Polyergus mexicanus. The sequence continues at coordinate 2,687,627 of NW_027223333.1, read as the reverse complement.
ATACCTTTCTTATTAAAAAACAACTCGACAAAAATACATCATTTTTTTACAAATTATTATTTATATTGATTGCAGAGACGATAGACACGCTCCACCCGCGAAACGTGCTAAAAAGAAGGAAGAAGAGGAAGAGGATGAAGAAGATTTAAATGATAATAATTACGATGAATTCTCAGGATATGGAGGTTCCCTATTCAGTAAGGTAAGTAAAATTATTATTTTTTTAATTAGATATGTTATAGATGATAATATTCTAATAATATCAGGATCCTTATGATAAAGATGACGAAGAAGCAGATGCAATTTATGAAGCTATCGATAAACGTATGGATGAGAAACGTAAGGAATACAGAGAAAAACGTCTCAGGGAAGAATTGGAACGTTATCGTCAAGAACGTCCTAAAATTCAGCAGCAGTTCTCAGATTTGAAAAGAGAATTGGTTAACGTGTCTGAAGACGATTGGAAAAATATTCCTGAAGTAGGAGATGCTAGAAATCGTAAACAGCGTAATCCAAGAGCGGAAAGATTTACCCCATTACCAGATTCTGTCTTAGCGAGGAATTTAGGTGGCGAAACATCCACTAGTATTGATCCATCTAGCGGTTTGGCCTCTATGATGCCAGGTGTAGCAACACCAGGTATGCTAACTCCCACAGGGGATCTCGACCTCAGGAAAATTGGACAGGCCAGAAATACATTGATGAATGTCAAGCTGAATCAAGTTTCCGATTCTGTGGAGGGCCAAACAGTAGTCGATCCAAAAGGATATCTTACAGATTTGCAAAGCATGATACCTACTTATGGCGGTGACATAAAGTGAGTGTATGATTATTACATATTTAATTTTATGATTGTATAAACATTCTTATAATTTTTTCTTATTTCAATAGCGACATAAAGAAAGCCAGATTATTGTTGAAATCCGTCAGAGAGACTAATCCTAATCATCCTCCTGCGTGGATCGCGTCCGCGCGTTTAGAAGAAGTGACGGGGAAAGTTCAAGCGGCGAGAAATTTAATAATGAAAGGTTGCGAGGTAAATCCTACTTCTGAGGATCTATGGTTGGAAGCTGCAAGACTGCAGCCGCCGGACACGGCGAAGGCGGTGATAGCACAATCAGTGCGACACATTCCGACATCTGTCAGAATCTGGATAAAGGCCGCGGATTTGGAGATGGAGATAAAAGCGAAAAGAAGAGTGTATCGAAAGGCCCTGGAACATATTCCGAATTCAGTGCGATTATGGAAAGCTGCCGTCGAATTGGAAGAGCCCGAGGACGCACGTATCTTGCTAAGTCGTGCGGTTGAATGTTGTACGACTAGTGTGGATTTATGGCTCGCTCTCGCTAGATTAGAGACCTACGACAATGCGAGAAAAGTCTTGAACAAGGCCCGAGAGAATATCCCGACAGATAGACAAATTTGGACTACCGCCGCGAAATTGGAAGAGGCAAATGGCAATAAGCATATGGTAGAGAAGATCATCGATCGCGCTATATCTTCGTTGAGTGCGAACGGGGTAGAGATCAACAGGGAACATTGGTTCAAGGAAGCAATGGAAGCTGAAAAAGCGGGAGCGGTGCATTGTTGTCAGGTTATCGTGAAGGCTATTATCGGTTTTGGAGTAGAAGAAGAAGATAGAAAGCATACTTGGATGGAAGATGCGGAAACTGTAAGGCATTATATTGTTTGTCTATAGCTATATAATAAAAATGATACATGTGAAAATTAATGTCTATATTGAGAAATATAATTATTTTGTTGCAGTGTGCTCAACAAGGGGCATTAGAATGTGCAAGAGCTGTCTACGCGTACGCATTAACGACATTTCCTAGTAAGAAATCGATTTGGCTGCGCGCAGCTTATTTCGAAAAGACATACGGAACACGAGAATCTTTGGAAGCTTTGTTACAAAGAGCAGTCGCTCATTGTCCGAAGAGTGAAGTGCTCTGGCTCATGGGTGCTAAATCTAAGTGGTTGGCTGTGAGTAGATTTACATTTAAAATTTTAATTTGAGATAACTCTTTATTATTATTCCACTTTTTTTTCCTTTCAGGGTGACGTGCCAGCAGCCAGAGGTATCTTATCTCTTGCGTTTCAAGCCAATCCAAATTCCGAAGAGATTTGGTTGGCAGCAGTGAAGCTCGAATCCGAAAATTCGGAATACGAGAGAGCGCGACGTTTATTGGCCAAGGCTAGAGCATCCGCTCCGACGCCGAGAGTGATGATGAAAAGCGCAAAACTGGAATGGGCTCTTAATAATTTGGATGCGGCGTTACGTTTACTCAAGGAAGCTCTCGAAGCTTTCGTTGATTTTCCTAAACTATGGCTGATGAAAGGTCAAATCGAAGAACAGCAGGGTTATTTAGACAAAGCAATAGAAACATATAATCAAGCGGTGAGTGAATATTCTTTTTACACAAATTTAATTAAAATGCACAAACGTAAAAGAAAAATATCATATCTTTTTTTATATATTTATACACACAGATCAAAAAATGTCCAAATTCGATACCTCTATGGCGTCTGCTAGCGCAATTGGAACACAGGAAGAACCATGTAACCAAGGCACGTTCGGTTTTGGAGAAAGCCCGACTCAAGAATCTTAAAAATGCAGAATTATGGTTAGAAGCTATCCGGAACGAATTAAAAAGCGGCAGCTGTCGCGACATGCCAGATATGCTAATGGCTAAAGCGTTACAAGAATGCCCTACATCGGGCCTCCTTTGGGCGGAGGCAATTTTCATGGAACCACGACCGCAACGAAGAACTAAGAGTGTGGACGCTCTTAAAAAATGCGAACACGATCCACACGTTCTTTTAGCAATATCAAAGTGAGTTGACATTTATTTGGAATATATACAAATTCAATATATCAAAATTTATATAGAATATATGAGAAAAAAAGAATTGTGAAAATTATACAGATTTTTTTTGTTACAGATTATTTTGGTGCGAACGTAAAATATTAAAATGCAGAGATTGGTTTAATCGAACGGTCAAGATAGACCCGGATTTAGGAGACGCGTGGGCATATTTCTACAAGTTTGAATTATTAAATGGCACCGAAGAACAGCAGGAAGATGTAAAGAAAAGATGTATTGTCGCAGAACCTCATCACGGTGAAAATTGGTGTAAGGTTTCCAAAAATATAGCAAACTGGTGTCTGAATACAGATCAGATTCTACTAAAAGTTACAAAAGAGTTACCTATTCCTATATAAGATAAAAATTACTTTTGATATTTCGATAAATTAAAATGCAATGACAAAGTATTTATTAATGTTTATTAGTAATGAGTAAGTTTGTAAATAAAACTAAAAGAATCGTTCAATTTTAATATTAGTATATTCGTTTTCATATTACATTTATTAAATATATAATAAATTTCTTCTTCGCTATTTTAAATGGCTACTGATGCAGGGTGAGGTCAGTATATTCGGGCAAACAATGAGAAATCATATAATCATAAACTGTATAATCAGATTAAGGATTCACACTCTTGTGTCTGATGTTTCTGATGTTCAATGTTGGCATCCAATAGGAGAGTTTATTTTCTAGGAACAAAAGTGTCACTAGTTACAATCCACATTTTCTATTGGACGTCGTAGATTTAACGAATAAAAAAAAAACTGTCGGTCTCGAATATTACTTTATCAGTGATTAAAGATAGGGAAGAAAAGAGAGAGAGAGAAAAATGTAAGAATGGCGCCATCGCAGATGTTTCCGTTCAGTTCCGTCGGTTCTGCAGGCGCGGCGCTATCTCATAGTTTGATTGTCACGATTCTCCTCTGTATAGTTGAGTACTTGGGTGTTCGCGTTTCGTGTCCAAGCGAGACCGAAGCAACGCCGAAGTAGGGCCCCCGTCCCGTGTTATCGGCATTCCCGCCGATCGCGCGCGCGCGTCCCGCGATGGCGTCCGCCAAGAGAAAGCAGGACGAGAGGAATCTGAAGACGCTGCGCGAATTCGTCTCGCGGCCGGGCAACAAGCAATGCTTCGACTGCAACCAGCGCGGGCCGACTTACGTCAACATGACAATCGGCTCGTTCGTCTGCACTTCTTGCTCTGGTATGCTGTAAGTAACTCTCTGCCAGCTCTCGCTTCGAGGTCACCCTTTTGGGAGGACGTTTCCTTCCGGGGGCCCCGATTCAATGCCGATGCCAGGCTCCACCCTCCTCTCTCGTCGTGCCCGCACCCCGGGACACCGCGTGTCGCGTACACGATTGTCATACATCATCCTCGCGCGTCATCGAGCGCGTATGACGTATGACATTGAGCTGACTAATGTCAACGTCTCGAGGGAAAGAGGGAAGTAGCGTCGCAATTGTCACACCAGGGCATTGGCTAATTCGATTTTTCCCGAGGAAAAAAAAAAAAAAGAAACAGTAACCTACACAATGGCTAAATCTTGCGGGATAGAGTGGGATAGTGAATGGTCGAATCGCAAAATTGTTGATTGGTATATCAGGGGGTCAGTTCGGATCTAAAGCGTTCGTTCCGCGTTTTAAATCGTAGTCCTGGCTACTGTGTGATGTAGGGGCTATAAATAGAAAGAGAGAGAGAGAGAGAGAGAGAGAGAGAGAGAAAATTTGCTGACCACGTCAAATACGCGATATACATACGATCCTTGGAGAATCTCTATATAGGATGTGTGTATATATATATATATATATATATATATATATATATATATATATATACATCCTATATAGAGACTATATATATATAGTCTCTGTATACGCGAAAATCGCTTCGGGCAACATACAACCTGTACAAGCTTTACATCTCGTTACACATTGTTACGACGCGGAGACGAATAGAGAAGGAGAGAAAGAGACGGAGAAAGGAAAAAGACGAGAATGCTCTCGCTCCAGTGAGTCATCGCGCTAAAAGGTCCAGCGTATCCACCAGCCAGGAAGTTGCCGCTATCAGTAGCCGTTGACGTTTTCTCTTTGTGTAACTCTAAAGTTTATCAGTGGTCAGAAAATGTTACACATACACAGCAATCGCGCACGAATGTCGCGTGAGAAGAAAGATACTCAAAATGCATTCTCTCTTTCTCCCCCTCTCCCCCCCCCCTCTCTCTCTCTAGCCTTCATATATATATATATATTTTTTTTCATTTTTATTTAAAAAAGTTCGTAAGATCGTTGACGCGTGATATGAATGCGGCTATCGACTCGCGCTCTTAATCGGCGCGTCGCACGCGCACGCGCACGCGCACGCGCGAATCTTTAAATCTCGTTACTGCATCAGCTATAAGTATGTACGCGCGTTCTACGACGTATATTAGAGGCACGCGAGCCTCTTATTACTTGTCACGGAATATTTTAATGATTTGGAAAGTTAAGGGGATCGTAGAATGAAATTGATAAGGGAACCGCGGGCCGAACAATGTTGGAATCGATGTGTATGACGCAATTGTATTTATTATGCAAGGATACGTGCGAGGATCGATTCTTTTCGCAGGTTTCCCTCTCACCTATTCTCGTCTCGCACATTTTCCAATAAATTCTGACGATTTAGTTAGAGACAAATTAATTAGTGCCAAAAAAAAAAAAAAAAAAAAAAAACAAATAATTGTTTAAAAAAATACATTGTAAATAATTTTCTTAAAAACAATTTTTTTTTGTATACTAATTGATTTGTCTCATTATTCTGTACGTAGAAGTATTCCGGTAAGATTATCGAAAACTAAATATTTTACGAGATATTTAATTTTTTATATCAAAATATGTCAGATTAAAATATAAAATAACTCAAAAAGTACTTAATGAAAAAATACTTTATTATAGTGTTTTGGAAAGCTCTCGATGTCAGCTACAAGAATACTAAATAAAAAATGGGGGTTTCCATTTAAGATTTTAAAGTTGACCTTCACATGACCTTCAAATGATTTTCCAAGGTCAAATCATTGCCACCATCTTATGGCCCCCTCGAAACCAAACAACTTTTGTCTGAAACATTTTTCTCTTCCGGGCTTGGTTTTTGAGATATTTGCCTGAGGAGATTAAAATGGGACACCCTGTATATATTGCTTAGTAATGATTACATGTGCATGCTTGTATATCTAAAATTCGCATTTATCACGGCGAAGATCCCTAAATATCTGCAAGTTCTCATTTGTATTTTCAGACGGGGCTTGACTCCACCGCACAGAGTAAAATCCATTTCCATGGCAACTTTCAGTCAGGAGGAAATAGATTTTATAAAGGAGCATGGTAACGATTACTGCCGAAGAGTATGGCTAGGCCTGATGAACATGAATCCACCGCAAAACTTGGACACCAAGGACGAACAGAGGATGAAGGACCTAATGAGCGCTAAATACGAGCTCAAGAGATATTATCTCGATCCGTCGATCGCGAATCAGAATAATACGCCGCAACAAAAATCATCATCGAGCAACAGTAGCGGCATTCCGAGAGTTCCCAATTCGGGAACGCTGCCCACGCCAATCGGTCAGAAATCAATCGATAGAGTCGCGGAGTCGAGAAACAATTTGAACAACTCGAATAATTTCTCGACGGATTTCATCGCCGATTTCAGTAAGGTTCCTTCCGATCCTTTCTGTCCCGCGACAATCAATCACTTCGGCCAGCAACCGATCGCGCCGCAACCGACGTTCTTCGCCAACTTCGACAATAATCCGATCTTCAATAATTCGAATAGTGAGTATAAAAAGGCGTTATTTTCTTTTATGGCAGAATCAAATCTGTATCGATTGATTAATCTGAGCGACGCTTATCTTACAATGAACAATTTTATTATTGAGGTGTGGAAACGTCCGCAATGTTTAATCAGGTCGGTTCCACGGTAAACGGGGCGCTTGCGCCGCCCTCAGAAGATCGTTATGCGGCACTCAAGGACTTAGATTCGCTGATGAAGCAAACGCAATTGAAAGAGGAGACGGCAGGAATGCAATCTACATGGAATGCAAATAATACAAACGGTAAATATTATTTTACAGTGACGTAAAGCGCGGAATAAACTGTCGATCAATTATCGTCAATTTGTATGCTTATCGTTATGCAACAAACTTCTAAGAATACAAAAATTAATTAATTGCAGCATCCAACGCCACGTGGAGTATAGGAGTAGGTAATAATCACCATGTCGTGTCAAACCCGTTCGCGGGTGGAGATTTATGGCGGCCGTCTGCGAACGTAATCAATAATAATAATACTCAATCCGTCGACAATTCTTTATGTAATTCTGCGAATCCGTTTAAACCAACTCCATTTTCTGTAAATAATGGTAAGTATTTTAACGTGACAGTGACACAGAATATACATGTAACAAACAGACGCATTTTTATACGTTAAAATTCCATGAAAAATACAACTGCTACATGATTTTTATATAGTGAATTTATTTATTAATGTGTAAATTTATTTAATATATATTACGTTAAATTTTCTCTATACATTTTTTTAATGTTTAATTTGTAAAATAATTGCTTTGATGACTTTCAGTTTTTAAAAGAAAAAAGTTCGGGAATCAAAGGGAGTTAGAGATAAGAAATGTCGTGCGTTACAAAGTTATATCGCTATCATTACAAAATAATTTTAGTTTGCCAAAATATTAATGTTTTTAGTCCAATAAACCTGAAATCTCAATTTTCAGATTCACAGTGGATAAGCATTGGTACACCTAGTAATGGGGATGTACTCCAACTGAGTCAACTTGTGACGCCATTAGCACACAAAGTATGGCAACCGACAGTTCCAGCCTATCACGCAAATCCATTTATGGTAAATTGAGTTTTTAATAAAAAATTGAGAAATTTTCTCTCCATACATTCGGATCATTATTCGGTTTCAGGTGGGCACAGGAGTAAGCAACATGACGAGGAATTCAAATAATCCCTTCTTATGATTATGTAAGCTTATAAGCTTTTAACGGAGTTACGAACAAACTAAACGCAAAAATTAAAATATATTTTAGATTAGGCAAATTGTTTTATATATATCTATATATACATATATGTATGTATGTATGTATGTATGTATATATATATAGTATGTGACCTTATTGGCAATTAGTGCCATTAACTTTTATCCCCAGGAGCACCAATCTCGTCTCTAAATAAAATAATACTTTTATTTATAAATATAATATACACGTTAATAAAGAGATTAATATTTGTTACTAAATGTGTAAATATTACTTATTATAATATCTTTTTTACTCCAATTTCCTGATGAGAAATTTTTAAATATGTTGGACAATTTTTTTTTTTTTTTAAGCATTTCTAAAAATAGGAATATAGATATGTATATGTACCTAGAAAAAAAATGAAAAATGCTTATCATAGAACGACATAGTAATCTGAAATGTACATATATCTGTATTATTGATCTATTATGTCAAAAGCGAATAATGAAAAAGTAAAATCAAGGATATACATTCGTTTTCTCTCTCTTCTTATGCACACTTAAATACAGTTTATTTACTTAAAAACTTCTAATAAATACAAAATCACAAATGAACACTTAGTCTTTGTTATAATTCAATACCGATAGCTCTAGAGTAGAGATCCACTTAATCATTCATAATTGCATGATAATTAATTATTACTTGATCATTACACTTGCGCAGTCTATATTATATGCAGTTGTAATATATTATTAATTGTAATAACATGGTCGGTTCGCGTATTACAATTACATATGAATATAAAGATATAAGCCTTGTTGTGTTGTCAATTAGTTTCACATAGTTGCCATATTTATGTTTCCTTGTTCGTTTGCTAGAGTAGTCTGGAAGCTCCGAGGAGAATGTGTGTGTAAAAGATTCACTTAGAGTAATAAATTATATATATAGATATATGTTACTGTATAAATGGAGAAAAAACAATCGAGAAACACTAATATATACGAGTGTAGACCAATTATATTAATTGTTATGTATAAATGTACGAGATGTGTATGATGATATTGATATTACTAGGCAGGCGTCGCGTATCTTAGCGATACATCTGAAAGCGCATGGACTGTCTTCTTCTTCATGGCACGAATTCGTCTAGCAACCATTGCTACTGGCATTGCCTTTTGGTAATGGGCGTACCAAGTACAATTTTTCGCCCTGTTTATTGGTATAAATTGGCGCTCTCTGGTAATGATCTACAAGCTGATCTAGTGTGTGGAATTTCCTTTGACCAATGCAATATAGCGCTCCTTCCACATGTACCCTAAAGTGCTTATTACGTCCCGGTGCTTTCAAGGATACCGAATAGTCACCCATCTAAAAATTAACAATAATTAGCTACAATGAATAACATTTATAATGGCAAACCATCATATGTTCGTATTATATATATTTTATGTTTTTGTATTACATACATTCCCTTTATAGGTATAAGTTGGAACAACATTAAATTTCTAAATTTTTAGCAAATTTTAAAACATTGAATTTTTCTTTGAACAAATACAATACTTTGATATTCTTAATTATTTATATATAAAAAAGTGAAAATAAGGTAAATAGAAATAGACAATGCTAATTCATAGAATAGATCATTGAATGTAAAGTTTCGAATGGAATATAATCCATCACAAAAATTTTCTAAAGTTGACCAAACGCGAAATGTTTTGATTTAATCGCGATAGCAGCCGCTATATACTCACATTGGTTTCGCTATCCCTGATTAGAAAATCTCCATCATGGCCGTGTTGATTGAGCAGCGTGTCGCATTGCGAACGCGTAATACTACCATAGTACCAGGGTTTACCAACGAGATGCGGCCGATCACCTGGGTCCGGCCTTCGTTCGAGGGAATCTCCTTGGCTGATCTCACTGCTCGTCATACCGCGCTCGCGGTACGGTTGCGTCAAGTATTCGCTAAGCTCCTGGAGATAATTGCGCGGTACCAATCCGACCTGTCCCTGGCTGTTTCTCGCTTTATACCATTCCGGATCCGCCGGCGGACGATCGAGGATCTCGAGGCGGTCACCCTTCTCGAACGACAGCTCCTGATCGTTGTTGGATGAGAACGAGTAAAGGGCCACCACGATATCGAGCACATTCTCGGCCATCGCGTATGTGTGCAGCGTGTCGTCGGCATCGCCCTCCTCCTGAGTGTAGTTCGACGGGAACCAGCCGGCCTGGGTGCCGCTTTGGCCTCGCCACCAACCATCGTTGCTCTTCTCGAGTATCAGGATTCTGGTGCCCTTCACAAGGGACAGCTCGTCTGCCTGCTGCGCCTGATAATTATACTTGACAACCGCAGTACCGATCGCTTCGCTCGGATCGGCTGGCAGGCGTCGCGCCATGATAGGTGACTCAACCGCACGGGACGGTGAGTTACTGGATGGCAGCGTTTTGGAACCGGAGCCCTTCTTAACCTTCTTTTTAATACTGTCGAACAACGAAGGCTTCTCCTTCTTAACATAGTTGCTCGGCACGTATCCTGCTTGTCCCCTCGCACTTTGCACTCGCCACCAATGTTTCGAATCGTCCAGCAATAGATAGCGATCATTCTTACGTAAATCTAGTTCCTGGGCGCCCTGTGCCCCGTAATCATACTTGGCGACAACGTAACATACGTCGTCTTGACTCGTCTTGCCTGAAATGTATCATGACTATTATAGCACATATTAATAGGAAATACATGAGAGAGAAATTATCTTAAACTAATTTCTTCTCTTCTTAAAGTCAATTTATCAAACTCATTCAGCAATATATGTATATAAATTATTATCACTCCGTCTCTGCCTTATTTTGTTTATACAATTTATGAAAATATTAAGAATAATTTATACATATCGTATAATTTAGTGAAATTATAATAAAAGATCATCAGGTTAATATATTATTATATGATAACAGAATCATAAAATCAAACTTACTATTTTTAATCATCACTCTATACACACACACAAACAAGTACTATATCTGTTTATAGAAACAGTACATGTACTTTATAAATTTACGTAACAAATATTACAGTTGATACAAAACCAATTATTCACACAGTAACCAATCTTGTAGATTAAGTATCAGAGATTGCGTGGAAATAAAAGTCTTAATGTTTTTCAAGAACTTTGCAAAATATACATAGAACTGAAATTATCAATTTGCAAAATATACACGAAACTCAAAACATCATCAAGGTGACAGACCTATATAGACCTGATGACCTTCATCGATATGTCGAATTGAAAGAAATTTACATACAAAGCAAAGCATACAAAAAATAAAACGTACCATGCTTCATGGCTGCCATGTGCGAAAAAATAAATACATATATATATATATACGACGATATATATTATATATATATATGTATTTAAATTTGTATGTACAGCTGAGAGTGTGGCGTGAGTAGCTGCTACTCACGTACTACTTCAATAAATCTTAAGTCTGCTTGTATAGAGTCGACGGCGTGAGTGCAGCAGGCATTATTTTACTTTTGCTTTTTTATTATTGTTCAGTGCTGATGCACCTGCTGATTTCTTTGGTCAGAATCCATCGTTCTCAAGGGTAGCGCAAGCAAGTGCATTACCAACACTTTGGAAAAAATAAAATAACGATCATTAGCATGAGATTATCAGATAAGTTTGATAAAATTTCGTTTCTTTTATTATATTATACTTAAAATACACATTAATAGAGTGAGTCAATCTAACTTTATATTTGGCATGTTTATAATTTTTCAAAAATTAATAATAATTTTATGAGATTATGCTTATATTACTAACAGTGTTCAAAGATATTTAAGTCTGAAGTTGCATAACGAGCATTAAGCAGATTTCCATTATGGCTAAAAACAATAAAGATCATTGCGGATTGTTACATAAAGTGACTCACCCTATATATGTGTCTGTTTACTTTTCAACAATCTTTATCTCTCTAAATGTGCAATATACTTCACAATTGGAATCGATAATAACATCTGTTCATGATAAATATGTATTCTAATGTCAAAAATGGTTAACCTCTTATATATTAGCAACTTAAATTAATAATTAGTAACATTGAAAAATCAACTTGGAAACTATTATAAGCGATGCATAAATCAATAGCTATATCTTAGCGATTATCTTTTACTTGTATAAATTAAATAAGTTAACATAAAGATAATATGTTATATACAAAGTACACGATCTGTATCCTAATATTATATACGCATGCAATATAACAAATATACAACTACACACACACACACACATATATTTATATATATGCGCACATATGTTCAACTCAGACTAATAAATATAATCAATACCAGCATGAAAAATATGCAACTAATATATTTGTAAATATATTCAACAAAACTTTCTTTTATAAGATCTTTATCAATTTATCAATAATTCAATTCTATTACGGAGAGAGAGTCTATTAAGATTTAGAATACAAATGCATTTTGGGCTAAATAAAAATACATTTGTCAACACAATAACGCGAACATTCCCCAATCTCCTCCTTCTTTTCTATCTCGTATATTGAGAAAATTGCTTAGTGTTCCAGAAGAGGGAGAAGGTCCCACGGGGAGATGTACGATCTAAACGATCGATTGGGAGAGGAGAAAGCAATTCCGCTAATCGAGAGAGGGACAATTCTTCAAATTATACGAAGCCGGTTGCATCGAAGCCGATGGCGATAAAATCCCGGCTGATTCGAGTCTTCTCCTTCCTGCCGTATAAACGGAACGTATAATCTAAGGAAAAGCAGGGAGATATAGACAGAGTGTATCAAAACTATGAAATCATCGGTGCTACACAGTGCGAATATCAGACTCACCGTGTCGCATATGCGCATATTAAATTCACCATCTCCGTTTAAATCACGGCTATAAAAGCGCCGGCGATTCTCTCGGAAAGAGACGGTGATATCGCTGAATGCAATTAATCATAGACATGGCACAATTGACTCTAAACGAGCGAGAGATCCCTGCTCTAAAAGGCTCGTCTGTTTCTCACTCACATTCTCTCTCTCTCTCTCTCTCTTTCTTCCTCTCTTGAGAGAAAGAGAAACAGGCAAGCGACGTGACACAACCTACGCGCTACGAATCGTGCGAGAAGCGCAAGAAGCGGATAAACGTATACATATATAAACGCCGGCCGGACTTACCGATTTTTAAACTTGACATATTCCTGCATAAAGCTTTTGGGATCTTACGTCGTTACAGGGCTTGTTTCCCCCCACCCCGAGCCGCAGCCATGAACGACTGGAGCGGTACCTACGTACCGGGGGGGGCTCGTGTGAATGTCCCTGTCGTTCTCTCTCTCTCTTTCTCTATTACTGACAGAAGCGGGGAATCAGGAAAGGAGCGAGCCACGTTCCATCCGTTTTCGATCGTCCTCGTCGTCGGCGAGAAAATAAGACGTGCACCAGGACGCACCGGGATCACACGAGCGATCGGGTGGTGTATCGCACGCGGATCACCGATCGCCGCCCTTACAGCTCGCGCGAGAGCGGACCCGAAGCTACGTTCACGGCGCTGATTCGCGGCCGCGCGACCCCTCCCGCACGAAGGACAGACCCACCCTTAGGCCGAAGTTGTGTCTGTATATATATATATATATATGCGTATCTCTGAGGGTATGTAGCGTACCTCGATCGGTCGGCGTCACATGCCCTCCGTCCGACTGGACCGACCGCCGCGCCATCTCGCGACGAAAAGTCTTTCCGAACGTCCTTATCTCTTCCGATTTTGACGCACTGCCGCGTTTTTTGCTTTTTCATAGAGGAAGCTTTGTTTTTGTGGAAAAAATTTCTTTTTAATTTTTTTTTCTACATCAATGTATTTAGAATATACCGAAACGTCAAAAAAGTCATATTTTTTTAAAAATGTATGTATGTATGTATGTATGTATATATGTATGTATGTATATGGAATGTACATTGTACAACCTCTCTAACTTTCGCAATTTTTGAGATATCGAGCTAAATTTTTTAAAATGAACAGAGTATCATTAAAGAATGTTTGGTATTGAGTTTGAGAATTTTTTGAGAATCGATGAAAGGATCCATTTTTTTTATAAAATTTTGAATTTTTTGAGAAATACAGTCTGACTTTTTCAAATTTTTTGATATCGAGTTAAATTTTTTCTACATAAGTAAAGTATCATTAAAGGATGATTGGTATTGAATTTGGTGAGGATCGGTGAAAGGGTTCATTTTTTATAAAATTTTGAATTTTTTGAGAAATGTCTGTACACGCTCTAATTTTTGCAATTTTTTTGATATCGAGTTACATTTGTTTACATAGATAGAATATTATTAAAGGATGATTGGTATTGAATTTGGCGGGGATCGGTGAAAGGGTTCATTTTTTATAAAATTTTGAATTTTTTGACAAATGTCTGTACACGCTCTAATTTTTGCAATTTTTTTGATATCTAGTTACATTTGTTTACATAGATAGAATATTATTAAAGGATGGTTGGTATTGAATTTGGCGGGGATCGGTGAAAGGGTTCATTTTTTATAAAATTTTGAATTTTTTGACAAATGTCTGTACACGCTCTAGCTTTTGCAAATTTTTTGATATCGAATTAAATTTGTTTACATTAATAGATTAAAGGATAGTTGGTATTGAATTTGGTGAGGATCGGTGAAAGCTTTCTTTATGAGGAAGCCAAAATTTAAAAACCTTGCTTTAAGGAGCTTAAACTATGGCTGCGGTCGAGAAGACACTAGAAATGCTTCGAAGCATTGCATTAACCAATTAGAATAAAGAAGTCTTTACTCTCTTTGCCCTGATTGGTCGATCAAACGCTTCGAAGTATTTCTAGCGTCGTTCCGACCGCAGCCTTTGTGAGCGAAATAAAACGATGAGGAAGCAATGTACAAGTTTCTAATTTGCACAATTTTTTGTTTCGTTTCCTATCTAGGTATTCGATATACACCATGACTGTTCGTTCCGCATCGTTGTCAGCACTGTCGTCAGTACTGCCGTGGAATGACAAATTTGAATTCGAGAGAGTATAACGTATTGTTCGATTTGTTTTTCACCTGTTGACTCTCCGGCTTTTCGCGTGTGACAGTTGTTCGTTCTCAGAATGATCGACGCGAATGACGTTTCGACGGAAGATGGAAAAGGTAAGAAGATCGATAATCTATAATCTCGCTTCGTTAATTTATAATAAATATATGTCTCATATACGAATAAATCTCGGGCTTCTCTATAAACATTCGTTGGTTTTGAGGGTCAATAAATATAAATATAAATGATAAGTAAAATTGATAAATTTGCATTTATACACTTTGTATAATTAATTATAATTATGCACGTGTATACGTGTATAATTATGTGCTGGTTATTTGGAAATAGCAAAACGGATAAGTATTGTACAAGCTTTGAGAAAAACATTACTGTGACATTGACATTACAAAGTGACAGTTTAAATGTGCGATATCTATATATCTTGCATGGTATATTTCGATTAAATACAAATGTCTACGATTGCATAAATGCATTTTAGAGGAAGATGTAGGGAAATCTGCAGAAAAAATGGATGAACAACGCAGAAAAACATTGGCATATGAGTACCTCTGCTACCTGGAAGGAGCGAAGAAGTAATATATTAGTATAAAAGAGATATATATTTTGGATATAATTTTTTTTAAGTTAGAAAAGATTAAAATTCATGAAAATTATTTGTAGATGGATGGAAGCTTGTTTGAGAGAATTATTACCTCCAACAACCGAGCTGGAGGAGAATCTTCGCAACGGAGTATATCTGGCTAAACTCGGCCATTTTATGGCACCTAATATTTTACCGTTGAATAAAATTTATGACACTGAACAGCGCAGATACAAAGCTGTGGGATTGCAATTTCGTCACACAGATAATATAAATTATTTTTTGAAATGCTTGGCATCTACACAGTTACCATTGGTGTGTGTGCTTATATAATAATCGTAAAAAAAGAAAATGTTTTATTAGTATAGTACAAATATGGACTCTTTGTGCACATTGATTACATTGATACATTTATCAATATATTTGCTTTTTATAGACATTCTTACCGGAAACAACAGATATATATGACAAAAAGAATATGCCACGAGTGATATATTGCCTTCATGCCCTTAGCACACATTTATTTAAATTAGGTAAAGCACCACCAATGCAAGATTTATATGGAAAAGTAAATTTTTCTGGTATGTATTTTGTTCTCGCAATATCATCTAGAAAATGCAAGGTTATTAAAACAAAATAAATAAAATATCTTACTTGGATGTATGAAAGATAATTATAGCTATATTCTTATCTAATTTTTGTAACAATTGTTATATGCTTGTTTTAGATGAAGAGATAGATGCAGTTAGTAAAGAATTGCAAAAATATGGTATTCAATTGCCCCCTTTCCAAAAAATAGGTGGTTTATTGACAAACAGTATTGCTACAGACACAGCTGCTCTTCATGCTGCTGTGATTGCAATTAATCAAGCTCTGATAGATAATGTACACTTTTTTTATTTTAACTATAAAGTAATTTTGCATGTTACCAATTAATCTGTGTATTTTCAGGATAACGATAAAATTCTATATTCACTTCAAAGTAAAGAGGCGCAATTAAATAACATTAAACCTGCTTATATCAAGGAATATACCAAAGCATTACTGGCTGCTAAAATTGCAAAAACAGAGGCGTCACTTAATAGAGTATGTGATTATATTATTTGCATAAGTGTATATGTTTATATTGACCTTAATAATTTTATCAATCTTTCATTAATCTTTCTATTAATACAATGTTATTCAGTCTCTCAATGATAGTTATGTAGCAGATGTATATGATGAGCTATTAACACAAGCAGAAATACAAGGACACATTAATTATATGAATGGTGAATAAATATTATGAGATATAAATTTTGATAATTATTGCCAAATTGTATCTGATTTAATTTGTTATTGTGCCAAAATATATTTCAGCTTCCTGTGCCCTGAAAGTTATTGTTTCATCTGTATTGTGTGACAATGCTGAATTAATAACTGCTTTAGGGATATCAGTATTACCCTTCAAGGTATAGGAAGATATATTTTTTTGAATATAAACTATTTGCATATTAAAAAAAGAGTTTTAATTAATATTATAAATATTATTTTACAGAATATAGTTTCTGAGAATGTTGAAGATTACAAAGAACAACTTATGCTGATATTGAATGAAGAACCGTGGAATGATACATATGCATCTGAAAGCATTCAGTACTGGACAGACACATTTCAGAATGCCATTGACAAAGGAAACGAGAATGCCCAACGACGCTACAAACGTTAATATTATTTTACAAAATTTCTATAAATGCTTTATTTTTAAATGGCTATGAAATAGAACGCCGATTTATATTATAGGAGAGGAAACTATAAAGCTGCTGAACATGGCTTTAGAATCTGCAGATAAAGAGAAATTTTATGAGATTTTGAAAAGTCCATATTTGGAAGTCTCTCATTGTATTGATGAGTATGCAGTTCCATTGTATTACCAGGAGATGAAAGATGATCGTACAGAATCTCAAGTAAGTTTATATATATTATATAATCTTTCTGTTTCTTAGAAATAAAAGAGTAAAAATCTTATGCAATGTCAAATATTTAGTTTATATGAAAACGTTCCATTTTTTTTTCGTTAAATTTTTTGAATCCACTTAAAAATTAAATAGTTAATTTTTTTCCATGATTCAATGAATAGGGAATATTAAGAAACTCATGTAATAAACAAATTTATTTTTAATTTGTATTTAAAAATGCTTCAATTCTAATTTTCTGTAAATTCTAGAAATTGGAAAATTGAAACATTTTTTTCCAAAATTTGACAATACATTTAAATATTATTTTTCTTTTTTTATTTACTGTTATTGCGATCAACTTTTCCATTAACAGCAACTATTTTGTTTCTGACAGACTGATCTGACTTATAATGACATAGTGACTAGTGTATGTCTATTATCCGTTATAGCTGCTATTACCAAAGCAGTGGATACGGAAAATCCAGATTTCGTGTATGAAAAGCTGTCAAATCCTGATGTATATTTATCTGTAAGTATACACAAGAATCTATAATTATTTTCACTGACATATAGAAACAAGCTGTTTTAACATAGTGCTATAATCATTATAGGGATTGGATGAATTAAATAAAGTAAAGTATGCTCAGACACTAGCGACATTTCGACAGGTGAAATTAAAAACGTCCCAAGAATGTTCTTTATTGACTTATAGCGACATTCAACAATGCATCTATACAGTAAATGCAGAGTACGACGAAGATTTCGAAGGTAGAACACGAATATCGCACTAATGATACATGTGACTACATTTTTATATATCAAATATTATTGAGAATTAATATTATATAATTTTCTTTAAACAGTTATAAAGATTTTACAGCAGATAAATCAAGCTATAGCGACGAACGATCATGAGACCATGATGAGAGCCTTAGAAATGATAACTGACAAATATAATATACCCAAGGTTTTGCACAATGCTTTGCTTTATTTAAAGATGTTTAAGAAGCGTTTAATTGAAAAAGATTCTGATGGATCTGAGCTATGGTTGGATGATATTAAAACTGTAGCAAAAACAGTTACATCAGAAATTGAAAAAATCGAAAACAGTACGTCGGAATTGATCGCATTTGTTGATTATTAAACTAAAACTTATTACATAATAGATAAAAATTATCTTAATCTATTTCGTTATTTATAGTGATTGAATTTTTATACAATATCAACATCTATGTACAAGATAATAATATAACAGAAGCTCTTAAATGCTGTAAAAGCTTTGATATGATTGAAAATTTTAAAGAGCTTTCTAAAGAATGTCAAAAGAGATGTTTTTTAGCATTGCGGCAATTACAAGAGCGGAAGGTGAAAAATATTTTTTCTATTTATAAAAAAAATACATCTTGGATATAAAATTATATAATCATTATTTAATACACTTTGATTGCAGCATGAAATATATAGCTGCCCATATATTTTGTATACGACCAATGAGAGAAATGAAGTTTATATCGATTTAAAAAGCAAAAGTTATGCATGGGAATGTCCTGCAGATATTAAGAAAACTTATTATCTCACTTTAAATGATATAAACGTATGTATGTGTTCTTTCTGACTTTTATGCTTAATTAAAGATACACATTGCTAACAATTCTCTCTTTTATACTTGTAGGAAACAATTAAATCTATTATAATAGAGAAACGTCAGAAAAATTATATAATGTACGATGAAAAATTATTTATTAGATTTCAAAGTTGGATTAGGGGATATTTATTACGTAAAAAGATTGCTGATAGATATGCTTATATCAATGATAATGTAAGGAGTATTGTCATGATACAAGCATGGTGGAGAGGCATCAGACAACGTAAACGATATCATAAATTCCTGAAAGAAAGAGAGCGGCAATTAAATGCATTATTACATCACAATAAATTGTTGAATACAAAAATAAATAAAAATGATAAATTACATCAGAATAAGTTATTAAATGTTAAAAAAAATAACAAGAATGATAAATTAAATCGATATAAGAAACAGGTAAACTTTTTTTTGAAGTTAACTTTTGATTAAGTATTTTAACAATTGCATTTCTTATCATTAAATTACAACTTATATTCATAAAATGTTTCTAAATTATAGGAAGACAAGATAATAAAGATACAAGCTTTATGGCGTGGTCGAGCATCGAGAAAAGCCTTTCATGCGTTATTGCGCTCGGAGAAACAATCATTCCCTGTGGTCAGGCATTTTTCGACAGTATTAGGTTTTAGCGCGGAGGATTACGACAAGGATCTAGAATTACAAGTATTGATTTTCGTATTATTTACACATATTGTATCAATATCAAATTTGCTCTCATTTGTTTTAGAAATTAAAGCACGAGGTCGTTCAATGTATAAGGCACAATCAGAATTTGTCGGAGCAGTTGAATAACATGTATATTAAAATAGGATTATTGATACAGAACAGAATAGCATTACAGGTACATTTCCTTCCAAAGCTTATTATTAGTCAATTATGCAATCAAAATTTTAACTGAAACATCTTGTATATATTTATGTAGGACGTAGTAGCGCACGGCAAGAGCTTGGATACTCTCGCAAAGGAACAAAATGCGAACAAGAATCAAAGCATTTCATGCGATCCCGCCGCAATACCGCACAAGGGTCTCAAATCGTTAACGAAGGAAGGTCGTAAAATGTTGGAGGGCTATCAACACCTGTTCTATGCATTGCAAACGAATCCGCAATATCTGTCCAAACTGTTATACTTACCGCCTAGTAACAAATCTAACAAGTTGTTCCTGAAAAACATCATCTGGACATTATTCAATTTCGGATCGAACACAAGAGAAGACTATTTATTGTTGAAACTCTTTGGTTATGCATTGAAGGAGGAAATCAACTGCAATTGTCATCAGCCCTCCGATGTATTGACTGGCAAGCCACTAGTTCGCGAAATGGTGGTCAATTACGCGAAACAGTTTAATGGTCAGGCATCATTGAAGCAAATCGTCGGTTCGTTGATTGAGAAGGTTTTGGAGGAAAAGGATCTGTGCATGGAGACGAATCCGGTAGATATATACAAGCTCTGGCGAAATCAGCTGGAAATGGAGTCTGGTAAGTCTCTGGATATGCCTCATACGGTGTCTCAGGAACAGGCGCTGAAACACATATCAGTCCAGGAATCGCTTACGAGAGCGATAAATCAGTTGAAGAAGATCTCTCTTGAGTTTCTCAATAGGATAACGAGATCCCGCGATCTGATTCCTTACGGGATGTTATATGTGTCGAAAGTCCTCTATAGCTCGCTGACAGAGAAGTTTCCGCTTGCTCCCGAAAAGGATATCCTGAAGGCTGTTGGTAATTTGATTTATTATCATTTCATCAACGCCGCAATTGTAGCACCGGATACCTTCGACATCGTTACATTACCAGTCGACAGATCTTTGTCTTCTTGCCAAAGGAAGAATTTAGCCAGTATAGCCAAAGTGTTGCAATTCTCCACTTCGAAGAAGGGTTTTGGCGAGGAGGCACCGCATTTGGAATGTTTGAATCCCTTTATAATTGCCTGCCATGAAAAGTTCAAAGACTTCTTTCGATATTGTTGTCAAGTGGAGGACCTTGAAGAGCACTTCGACATTCATGAATATACGGAGGCCACGCTCATACAAAGTCCAGAGATATGTGTATCTTTGCAAGAAATATGCGAAATACATGCGTTAATGTTGAGATATGAAGACGTGATAGCGCCGGACCCATCCGATCCTTTACACGATTTGTTGGATGATCTAGGACCGGTGCCAACTGTGGCATCGTTATTAGGAATATCCAATGCGGTGTACGAGATGAATTTGGCGCGATATAGCAAGCAAGAGGTATGTTTAGTACTGACAAACAAATTTCAAGTGCCGCGAAACGACGACACGAATCTGAACAATCTCTTCGTGAAAGCAAAAGAATTGCTTGTCTCGGTTATTTCATTCTTGAAAAAACCGACTCTGATAGAATCCCTGGAGATCACTTCTCCAATGTGCGCGAAGTTGTTTGATTATTCATCCGTGTCGGCGACAATTCGCGAGAACTCGTCTATAAATGACTGCAAGTTGCAATTGCGCGAGTATCTCAATAAACTCGAGCTAGAAGGATGGGTGACTCGTGCGGATGGTTATCAAACGATCGTGACCGCGATAGCGAGGGATATTTGCAACAAGAACAAGTATCGTATCGCGAGAGACAAAGAATTGCAGACGCTGCGCGCCACTAAGTTGCGATTAGACGAGAAAACAAGATATTATCAGGAACAAGTCGAATTCTATAATGAGTACATAAGAGGTTGCCTTCAGAATCTGCACAGAGGGAAGAGTTCGCTTCGCGCGTATCAAGCGATGCAAAAGGATACTCATACCTTGTCCAAACTGCGATCTAAAATGACAATCAAGTACTCTGCCTGGAAGCTGCAAGAGAAAGGTGTGTTGATGGAGGTCGATCAGACACTAAGCCCAACGGAGATGAAAAACGTGATATTTGAAATAAGCCCGACGGAGCGCAATGGCGTTTTCTCTGTGCGTTGCAAATTCATGGGCGTCGAACTGGAAAAACTCGACATTAGTATACAGGAATTGCTCGAGCTGCAGTACGAAGGTCGCTCTTATATGGACATGTTCGGTAGAGCGAAAGTCAACGTGAATCTACTCTTGTATCTACTTAATCGGAAATTTTACGGCAAAAAGAATTGAAGGAATTATTTTAATCGTCGGCACATTCTTTTGTAACATCAGAATACAGAAGAATACGCATATTAAATGTGCAATTAATTGCCAGCACATGTTCAGAATGCAGGGACAGTATTTTATCATCATAACAAATAATTATTCGTGAATATTAAAAGCATTCTTTTATATTTCGAAATTATTTTCGTGGTCGTCAATACATTTTAATATGCAAAATTACATATAATATGTGAGATATGGAAGTTTATGATGAGTTTTACTTTTCCACCAAAATAAGGTAACTCAAATTATTTTCTCTTAGCGATTCTACAAGCACAACTGTAAATTATGACTGTAAGTGATGTTTTTCTAATAATTAAGTAGTTTATGAGCGTTGGTAATGCAGTAATTTTATAGGATAATTTCACAAATATAATTTCTATATAATGTGTGTCAATCTTTTTAACAGCAATCTATCTAGTCTATGACATAGCATGCGTTTTGTAGATAATTGTATTATATACGTGAATATTCAAAGTATCAATATATCGAATATTCACGAATACAGTTATCGAAATATCAGTGCGATGGAAGCATGACAATGGTCGCTCAACATCATGTACAGAGAATCTGAGTAAACTTATTTAATTCCTGATTGTGAATCTGTATGCGACTCTGCAATGTAGATATAAGAAACTATTATTCTAAGTTAAGAAATTCTAGATCAATATTGTAATCCATACAGCGCAGAACATTGCAGCAATATTGCCGCAATATCGCAATATTGCTATATTCTGTACTGTATGGTTTTAGGTTTTGGCGATAGAGAAAGAATAAGTTATCAATTTTAATAAATGTGCGTTTTATGCCTTATATTTTAAGCCATATTACATGTTCTTCTATATGAACCTAGATCCGATTAAAAATCAAAATATCTATAGAAAATCCAAAAAAAAATTGGATATTAATAGAGAATAATTTGGCTTGTTAATATATATATATATATATTGACCAACAAATTAGTATTAATTTCAAATAATAGAAAAAAAAAATTAAAATTACGATTTCTCTAAGAATGTTATATATATATGTATATAGAAATTTTTTAAATTCTTTTCGAAAAATAACATTTTGTAAATAGATGTTTTTTTAACGAAACATTTTTTTTATTTTTATAAATAAAGCAAATTCTTTTTTAATTCAACGGAAATTTAATTTTACGATTTACATTTTTTATTGTATTCGGGAAGCATGCTCAAAAGAATGCTTCCCGAACGCAGGTCTTATGTCATTCATTAGCAGGTCACGTGTATTTCAAGTGCATAAAGTGCAAGTGGGTGTAATTATACAGATCTATGTATTGCGTCTACAATATTCTTCGCTTTATTTATCTTCAATGCTCGAATAAAAGTTTTAAGGAATTGCAAATTGCAAGAGTATATGAATAAACAAACGTCAATTAGTACGAATAGGATTCTATATAACAAAAAATTTAATTGATATAATTATAATTTTCATCCTATACAAATTGAATCATTTTGGTTTAGCGTCCTTTTTCGCCGTACGTCATAGAATTATAATTATCGTCATAATTATTTTAAACTTGAAATTGGTGAGTAATAACCTCGTTATTTATATATGCAGAGATAAAGACATTCTTTAGTTTATAAAAGAAGACAACGTTGTTTTTTATTTTAGAATTCCATTGATCAATTGATTTATTTAAAAATTATCATTTAAATGTGATAATATGTTTATATAATATAATACCCTTGAATGTTTTTATATATAGGAATATATATATATATATATAGGAAAACAGAATACATTTGCTTATTTTAAAATAAAATATTTTTCTTTTAAAATATTATATAATTGATACAAAATATATACATGCAAATTTGATAATTCACAAGAGAATGGCTAACACAACATCAGTAAATATAGAAAGTGATTCTACTAAAAATGGAAGCAACATGGATATGGAAAAACAGCTTAAAGAGAGAGCTGAAAGGAATCGTCAGAAGGCACTTTTGTTAAAAAAGTCTAAGATTGTAACTCATCCATATACAAGGTATACGGCAAGAATATATATATATAAAAAAATTATATTATGTAAGAGTTGAATGAGAAACAATCTTTTCTTGTCAATGATAAAATCTTTGAAAATTTTGTATAAGATTAACTCATTGTCTTTAAAAATATGCTTGTAATCAATAATATGGTTGTAGAGAAAACAGCGAGTCTATAAAAGGAAGATCGTTAAAACTTCAAGGGCAGCGTGTTATCGATAGTGGTGGAGGCTTCCTGATAGAAGAAAATGATGAATTAGAACAACAAATGGTATAAAAACATATATTTTACACACACACACACACACACACACACACTTATATGTATATGGTTATATATTATTATTACGGAGTTTACAATATTGCACATTTATTTAATTAGTTGAAGATTAGAACAGAGCCAGAACCTGTTATCGGTAAATTTAACGAGTGTGAGGAATGCCAACAGAAGTTTGGGGATTCGTATCTTTTTCAAACATTTGATCTGGCTGTCTGTGATAAGTGCAGGTATGATAAAAGCATTTAAAATAAACGATTCCATTAAATTTTATCCTTTTTTCTGCATATATCTGTTAATAATCTCGAAAAATTGCAATTATTATATCATTACACATTACTTTAGAGATAAAGAAGGAAAGCATTCTTTAATTACCAAGACAGAAGCTAAACAAGAATACTTACTGAAAGATTGTGATCTCGATAAGCGGGAGCCCACGTTGAAGTATATCGTGCGAAAGAATCCTCACAATGTGAATTGGGGCGAGATGAAGTTGTATCTTCATTTGCAGATAGAGCAAAGAGCTTTAGAAGTATGGGGTTCGGAGGAGAATCTGCTGAAAGAGAAAGAAGCTCGCGATATAAAGCGAGAGGGAGCCAAGATAAAAAAATTTAACAAAAAGGTACCTTGTTCTTATAGATTGAGATTATAATATATGTCTCATCTCTCGATGCTAAAAGAAGTTTTATGTTTCATGGGAATAAAGATCAAACAGCTGCGAATGCAAGTGAGAAGCTCATTGTACGATAAAACGACAAAAGCATCTCACACTCACAAGTTTGGGGAAGATACATATAATGAAGAGGATGATACTTATATGCATACTTGTACAATGTGTGGTTATGAAGAAACATACGAAAAAATGTGAACATTAGAATATCGTACGCAGTAGAATATGCGAATTAATATATATTTAATATCATTTTATACGAAGATATAATTTTTTTGCTCGAACTTTTTACGTATTTATAGATAAGTTTTTCAAAATCGGTTTTCTCTCGGAAACTTATTAAGGTGTACATATTTATACCTCATTGAGGATTATTTGATTCATACAACTCTTATTACTTTACAAAATAAAGTTAAATAAAAACGGTTTATCTTGTACACACAGTATAAATTTTTTAAATTCTTAATTAGGGTTTTGACAACATTCGATGTATTGTATTAAACACATACTAAATTTACGAGGTATTTGAAGCCTAGTAATTTAATTCTTTTAAGCGCATTTCTATTTATCACTTTATAATTTTTACTGATTTCATAATAATATAATGATTATACTTCGTATACAACTTTCAAACATTATTTTACTTGAGACAGTCGCGCGTATAAAATTAATCTTCACTTACACACACCTTCATAAAAATAGAATAATTACACAAGATCTTCTTGTTTTTATAATGATTCTATCTAATTTTATTTCTAGTTTTCTAATTTTCGCTCGTGTATTTGGATGCATTTTATTTTTCCTTTATTAACTTCACTAATTAAAAGTCTATGCTATTTTTCAGAAGACATTACTCAAGCGATATTTTCGATATCACACGGAAAGCTAGTCTTTAAATTAAATTTTATTTAATTCTTTTATACATTTGTCTTGCTATTCATTATTGTAATACAAATGAGCATATACAACTGAGCATGTCTGATCCTTCAAGTAAAATTTTAAAGAGATAACTAGTCGCGTTGAACTGGCCACAATTGTGTAATCTTTAATTGAGACCTAGGACAGCTAGGAAAACATTATACGATAAACAATATTCTTTCATTATATTATTTTGTTTCCTATATGTTATATTCGCATCTGATAACGGTTAAAAAGTCATTAGGTTTTTTTAAATACATTAGAGTACGAAATGTCACTGGCTGGAAACTTTTGCACGTTATTGTATGTTATTACATGTAATCGTTATTGTATCAGATCTTTCAAGTCTATCGAGATAAATATGATCTTGTTCGGACCTCCTATATTATATTCAACGAAATCTGTGACTATAAAATTACAATATTTATGCGTCGTTATAATATATAGAAATAATAAATGCAAATTTTATGTAATTTATTTTTATTATTCTATATATCTCTTGTAGTTTTTATGATTACCTTCATCGGCAGTTTTTTAAATTTGAGATTTAATTCATGTACGAATTTTGAATTCTGAATTCACTGCAGATTCGAAACGTAATCGGAAAATTTATTATTTACATTATAGCACCTAGAGATAAAGTTGATCATTTCTATCAGAACATTTCTCTTTTCACACATGTACATATATATGCACATACATATTGTAATATATCTATCATAGTTCGACCTACATCTCATCGCGTACAGCAGAAACATGCATACTTAAATAATTGTTTCTTTGGGATATGAGGCAGGTACGAAACAATGCGCAGACCATAGTTTGTTTTACACGAAGATTACGGAAACGTACATTCTGCCGCTTATCGCTAAGATTTTTGTGCGAAGTCAGCGCAAAGATTTTGCGAGGATGGCAAAACGTTTGGCACAGTTAGTTTTTCGCTGTCGCCATTACCGCTGCTGTGAGTTGTATTTATCGGGTTATTAACTAGAATAGATGATCTGCAAACAGAGCAAAATATGTAATTCATTTGCAAAATGAAATTTGAAGTAAATTAATAACTAAATAATTCTATATTTACGAGAAAGAAAGGAGCATATATTTAATTATTAATAATTAACAATACATTAATAAATTAACTGAATTAGTCGTTGCGTTCAAAATTGAATAGCTCATTCTATCATTCAAGCTTCTGTATTAAATCGATATTTTTATGAGAAACATTTTAGTTTTAAGTCTTCTTTTGAGAAAATGTGAGTTTAAGACAGTTTGGGGAGTAAGTATTTTCATTTAAACAATCTTAATATTATTAATACTATGGAATATCAGAAAAAATTGTTATATTAATAATATAATTATTTTATCATAGCTATCCACTGTAATAATAATCGGCTTTCACCATTATTGCATTCAGTTCCTCAATTTAGATATTCCATAAACCACGTACCTGTTATGCCTCAAATGGCTCTTGACCAAATGTCCAGCCGTTAGCGCGGCCATTAAAGATAGCTCGCCGGCGAGCACAGTAGCGCAAACAATTCGGGCGAGTTGGCTGGCGTTCTCGCCAGGTTCCGCGACATGTGGCCCCTTCACCCCCAGCATCGCTAAGCACGCGCCTTGTGCCGGCAGACCTGTACCACCGCCCACTGTGCCAATCTCTATGCTAGGCATCGTGCACGACACGTATAGATCCTTACCCTCGATGCCCCACGGTTCCATTAACGTCATGCAATTACTGCTACCAACGTTCTGCGCGGGATCCTGTCCGGTAGCGATAAAGATCGCGGTAACAATATTAGCGGCATGAGCATTAAAGCCGCCTATACTGCCTGCCACGGCAGAGCCGATCATGTTCTTGCTGATATTGACGTCGACCAGCGCATGCACCGACGTTTTCAGCACGTTAGTCACGATATCCGCAGGTACAATCGCTTCGCATACCACGCTTTTACCCCTACCCTCGATCCAATTAACGGCCGCGGGTTTCTTGTCGGTGCAAAAGTTTCCACTGAGGGAGAGTATCTCCATGTCCGGAAAATGGTTCTGCACTATCTGTAGGGATTTCTCCGTGCCTTTTGACAACATGTTCATACCCATGGCGTCGCCAGTTTTGGCGACAAAGCGTACGAACAGATGTCGACCGGCAATCCGCACATGGATCTTTATCAGGCGGGCGAAGCGACTGGTTTGATTGAAGTTTCTCTTCATCTCCTCAAAGTTTTCCGGTTGTTGCATCCACGACATCGCCTCACTCGCGCGTACGATGTTTGGGAATCGCACCACCGGTCCGCGAGTCATGCCATCAGCCACTATGCGACTAGTCACGCCGCATTTGATAAGCGCGCGGCTACCACGATTCGTGGACGCCACTAGGCAACCCTCGGTCGTAGCCATCGGCACATGATACAGCTGACCGTCTATTAGCAATGGCCCGGCGATACCAACCGGCACCGGTAGATAGCCGATCACGTTCTCGCAACAGGAACCTAGTACTTTGTTGTAGTCATAATTCTTGTATGGCAGATCGGTCATCTCCTCAGTGAAGTTGCCGGCGGCGCTCACAAGAAGACGTCTAATACCAACGCCGCGTTCCATGTCGCCCACTGCTTTTTCCAACTGATATGCAGCTATGTATTTATGATTCACTAGTTGTATCACCTCCTCATCCGTTAACACGTTGGCTCCGAGCTGCAAAGGAAAACGTTGAAATGAACAATCTGGTCTTTAATGAACAGGTAGGCAGAGAAGATGCACTACGAGTTGCCTGCTTTAAATATTTTAAATAGTTCATCTCTTTTTCCCAGCAAAATAGTGTATTCAGTTTCCATGTGAATGTTACAGAATTATGTATAATATTATAGTAATAATATAAGAGAATAAAAAAATATCTTACCTCAGATTTATATATTTCAAGACAGTCTTCTACACTTCTAGGAGTTTGAGATCTTTTCAGCGATGAATCGTTCTCGCCAATCGACTCGTTCACGTCGTGATATATCGCGTCAGTTTGCACCTCCCTGTCGGTATATTCCACATAGGCATCATTGTCAACCTCAATCCATCCACCGCCCACGCCAGATAGAGGAAAGACCGGCTCTTGAATCGTCGGCAGCGTTGGAATGCCGAATCGTTGCTGCAACGACATGTTCATGGTATCCGGACTAATGGAACCATCGTGATGACTCTCCGCTTTCTCTTCCGCTATCGCTTCTCTCTCCTCTCGCGGGAATCTTAATCGTTTGACAATCATGTCGCTTCTATCTTCGAAGAAGATGAACTTTACGACTAACGCCAGTAGCAAAATTAACATCACGACGTAATCCGCGCTGGGAATCAGCCAACTCATCAGGGATTCCTCTACTCCAAAACTTTTGTTATGATCAGAACCGTTTAACATTGCGTTTGATGTCGTCGTTATTTCCGGCGTATACTCGTTTTTTTCACCCTTAAAAGACCACCGGCTGCAACAGAGGATAGCAATGAGATATAAATTATAGACAAAATGTATACAATGTATATACAAAATTGTGCGATCATGTCACTTAATGCATAGTTATAAAAATGCATACGTTTGCCATTATATTCCACTTATTTTTGTCCATGCAATATGAAAATTGTAAATGTAATTTTAACCAAATGACAATTGCAGTTATATACCATAAATCGTAATATTGTGAATATTTATAATTAAAATCATTAAAATTCTGTAATAAAAACTATGTTTTACATACACGATTTGTAATTACATTACATTGCGTTACATTAATTACATTATAATTAATTATAATCAATTATATTATTATATTAATTATTATTATTATATATTATTATATTATTATTAAAATTAATAAATAAATAAGAGAAAGCTGTTTTTTTACTGAAACAAGTACAAAACGATTGCGACAATGTCTTTTCTGAAACTAAAATGTTATACTCGACGAATAATAAACGGACAAAGAAACGTAAAGTATTCTGCATTCATTGCCTCTTCTCCATAGTGCCACTTATTTTTTGATTCTTATTTTACTTTGTATAGAAGATTATCCATCTTTTGTACATGCTTTTTATTATTAACGTTCATGCAATATTAAAATGCGTAAACACATTATCATTCATAAGAACTTTGTATAAAAAAAAACGTAGCACTTAATATAATATTTCAAAAAACAAATTGTACAGTTGTATAAAATATTCGTACCACAACAAAGAGTATCGTAATTATTATATAAAAATGGAATTTTGCAAGAGACTTATTTTTCTTCTTGTGCAAAAAAAAAATAAATAAAATCGCGGCATATCAGAATTATATCCGAATTAACAGACACAAGAATGACATTTTATTCGTTTAAAATGAATCTTGCAATTTTTATATTTACGATTTCGTCGACGTCAAATAAAGAATCAAACTGTCATAAAATCCTTTTGCCCGAGAAAACGATAAACAATAATTTTCAATGGTGGTGCTATCGATTTCGTTGTATCTCCATCACACAAACATTCATTTAAAAGTTGACGAGAAAACAGATGGAAGTATTTGTAGCATTTTCGCGCCGCGCGATAAGCGAGCTAACTCACATCCCGTTCATATCACGATACCGACAACTCTTTGAAAACGTCCAAACTTCTTGTTAGCGATAAGATCCATTCCACGAAAAGCTTCATTGAATATTGAGACTTTTTTTTCATTCAATAGAGATGTATATCTCCATGTATGTTAACGCGTTGTTATGAACCTGAACCCCAAAGTCGAAATTAGGCGTTACAAACACGGTGTTCGACAAAAGCGGCGTAAGCATAAAAAAAAAAATAGGGTCAGATTTATGATAGCTTCTCTTGCCACGGTTTCCTGCTTCGCCGCGTGTATACATACAATATTACATTGTCGGGTACAACCGCCTTCCTAAAGTTTCTAAAGCTCGTGCATTGAGAAGCGAAAAAATTCGTCGCATTATCATATCAAGACGATATAATGTAAATGTACCTATTGGCATGCACTATAAATAGACCGCCGAGCATGATCATTTTGACTCGTTCCACCACGGGATTCGGCTTCTGATCCTCCTCATTTAACGGCTGCATTATGAATATCTTGTCCGCACTCAATCGGCCCATATTATTACTTCCGCGAGAAAGCTGTAATAATAATATTTTCATATGTGACAAAATAGTTTTTATCGTTTGTATAATATTGGAGTATTCGCCTTTGATCTATGATTTTGAAATCTTTTTTTGAGTCCTAGTAATACTTTTAAATTAACAAGGAACTTCGGAATTCGGAAATTCTGATTTTGATGAAACTTTACATATACAATATTTAAGGGAAACAAATAGATGAATTTAGAAATATTCAGTTGCTGTCCAAAAACGATTTTAAAGGGTATATCTTCTCTCTCATCTTCATTAGTTTCTTCAAGTTTTTTTATTTCGTCAGCTGCGACAAATTCTACATCAGGTAAATTTAAATCCCAATGATTTTCAAATTCTAATTTAGTATCGGTCTGCATGGCAAATAATGTTTTATCCATTGAATTTTTTATAATTTCCATTATAGTACCATATAATTCGACTAGCTAAAAAAAAAGTCGAAGATTTTTTTCAAAATTTTTTTTTCAAAATTTTGTTAATGCGATTAAATAGAGGTATTTTTATGATAAAACATTTTTTGATATTTCATAATTTTCGAGATTGTCGAGATTGTCCCCTTAGAATCGTTTTTGAGCAGCAACTGAAAATTTCTAAATTCATATATTTATCCTCTCCCCCCTCCCCCCTCCCGCGTGTGTATAAAGTTCCATAAAAATCAGAATATCCGGGTTCGCGAGGTTTTTTTGTAAATTTTTTTTTCCCCAAATTCTTATATTTAAATAAACTTGATTTCGTGTCTTATTTAAATTCCGAATATCGAAAAAATTGTATATTTATCTTATATATGTATATTTAGCATTTGTATATTTTTTAAAATATATATTTCACGTTTATTTTCATTATATCGGATTTCTTCGACGAATAGCGAGCGTAGTTTACAAATCTCGTGCTCTTCAATTTTACAGTGTTATGCTTCCTGCGCTTAAAATAGGATAGATTACGCATATATTATATATACGGAATGATTTAAAGAAAAAGAGAAATTACAAAAAAGAAAAGCGTTTAAGATATAAAATTCTTCCTTATAAAAAAAAAAAAAAAAAAAAGTCGAATCAAGCTGTACCTACCTCCAATATAAGTGACAAACATGCCGGATAAAATGTTAGGAAGACAACATAATTGACTATCACTCCGAGACACGCGAAGCTGCAGAGAATCTCCAGCCTCCTAACACCCGATAAGGATCCTATACTGATGAGAAGAGTTTCCACGAGGGTGTCCAGGGTGATGATCGGTCCCAGGAGAGACATGCCGCGCGCAATGTTTGCCTTTACTTCCTCTTGACTTCGCGAATTAAGTGCGCACTGCGCCAACGTCGCGGCCTTAGAAAGGTCGATAAGAAGCAGAAAGAAGAATAAGGCGTCTCTGGAAAAAGAATAACGTCGCGTTGTATAAAACCGCGAAAAGATTTTACCTTCATCTTACACGTAAAGATATTACATATTATAAGTACACGATACAAAATACTCACTTCATGTCTGCGATATCGCTGCGGCCGAAATTCACTACGCTGGTGGTATACACCACGCTAGAAAATACACAAAACAGGCCGGCGATACCTGTAATATGTAAGAAAGAAAAAAATTTATATACATATAAGTACATATATACATATATAATAAATTATTAATATATAAAGTAATAAAAAAATAATTATAAATGAATAAGCTTGTTAATCGATAATAATAAATTAATATATAACAAATTAAAAAGCACTTG
Organism: Polyergus mexicanus; assembly: GCF_030449975.1. Taxonomy (NCBI): domain Eukaryota; kingdom Metazoa; phylum Arthropoda; class Insecta; order Hymenoptera; family Formicidae; genus Polyergus; species Polyergus mexicanus. Next base: position 2,654,641 of record NW_027223333.1, on the reverse strand, counting down.
TGTGTTAATCGATGTTAACTGATCGAAGCTGATGATAATTTCGAGAAATTCAATTATGCTGGGGATTAATAAAGAATTTTAAAGAATCAATCGATTGTTTTGTTCCTTTTTTTTTCCAAACAAATGTAAGGATTATATAGTTGTGCGTTCGAAGGTATCCAATTTCGAAAAGTCGGTGAAATTATAATTCGGTCTAAATTTGTAACGATCGTTAATGTGTTAGCGGGATACATCGTGCGGCGCGAGCTCGTTGGGAATTAAAATAGATTAGCGTGAGCGTAATCACATTAATTAGGTACAATTGAGTATTAACTCGCATGTGCGAATTCAGTAATCAAATTCGTCTAATTGAACGCGCGATACTCAGCACGGAGAATTGCGCTATCACTTTCCACGAGACTTTCACTGCTCGCACCGCCGAAGGCTTTCACGGGCCGCTTGGGAAGATCCGGTTTATGAATAATCCTGATATGCATAATTGTTACGTATTTTTCTCTCCACGAATTTCAGTCTCTAACATATGGAAATATGTGGCTAACGTAAAATAAATGGCCTACAAAACAAAATAATTACATGACTAATTAAAGTTAGGGCGCGTCAATAAGTAGAAACAAATGAAGAAATGAAGATAATAAGGAAAAGTTTACATAAGAGTAAGTGTATAAATAGCTTTACCTAAGATATATTTAGATCCCATCCTTTCTAAGTTGCGGAAATGATAATAAATGAATAATATCGCCAAGCAACGTATTATCGTCATCAATATAATGTCGGCTGCTTTTAGATCCTGCTGGACACAAATAATACATTATAAATTTTCTCTACTAAAACCATAAAAACAATTCATATAAAATCGTTATATTAATCATTTCGTTAAATATATATTTTTAGATAATAATTTTAATCTTTTTTAACGTAACATTTAATATATTATAAACTATATAATCAGTGTGGATTACAATTGATATTATTGATATAACTTTAATATTTTTATTAATTTCTAATAAGATACCGAAAAAATATATACAGGGTGTCCCATTTTAATCTCTTTAGGCAAATATCTCAAAAACCAAGCCCGGAAGAGAAAAATGTTTCAGACAAAAGTTGTTTGGTTTCGAAGGGGCCATAAGATGGTACCATTGGTTTGACCTTGGAAAATCATTTGAAGGTCATGTGAAGGTCAACTTTAAAATCTTAAATGGAAACGCTCATTTTTTATTTAGTATTCTTGTAGCTGACATCGAGAGCTTTCCAAAACATTAGAATAAGGTATTTTTTTATTAAGTACTTTTTGAGTTATTTTATATTTTAATCTGACATATTTTGATATAAAAAATAAAACATTTCGTAAAATATTCAGTTTTCGAGAATTTTACCGTAATACTTCTATGTACAGAATAATAAGACAAATTAATTAGTGCCAAAAAAAACAAATAATTGTTTAAAAAAATACATTGTAAATAATTTTCTTAAAAACAATTTTTTTTTATACTAATTGATTTGTCTCATTATTCTGTACATAGAAGTATTCCGGTAAGATTATCGAAAACTAAATATTTTACGAGATATTTAATTTTTTATATCAAAATGTCAGATTAAAATATAAAATAATTCAAAAAATACTTAATAAAAAACTACTTTATTATAGTGTTTTGGAAAGCTCTCGATGTCAGCTACAAGAATACTAAATAAAAAATGGGGGTTTCCATTTAAGATTTTAAAGTTGACCTTCACATGACCTTCAAATGATTTTCCAAGGTCAAATCATTGTCACCATCTTATGGCCCCCTCGAAACCAAACAACTTTTGTCTGAAACATTTTTCTCTTCCGGGCTTGGTTTTTGAGATATTTGCCTGAGGAGATTAAAATGGGACACCCTGTATATATTAGGTGTACAACTTTGCTTCCACCGTTTTCCCATAGATGGTTTTAGCGGTAAGTAGTGGTCGAAATAAATAGATCATAGACGTGGTGTAATAAACTTGGGCATCTGTCAACATAACCCCATAGAAACATTAATCGATTTGTGTCTGCATCATAAAGTTATTCTCGATTGAAAATGTCAGTTTACGCGAGCCAAATTCTCGTCATTTGCGGGAGGTTTTAATTTTCTGCTTCAATATGAAGAAATCTGCGGCTGAGGCTCATCGAATGCTCTCAAATACTTATGGTGAAGCCGCTATTAGTGAAAGAACGTGTCGTGAGTGGTTCCAATGCTTCAAGAACGGTGATTTTCGCGTCGAAGATCGGCATAGCGGTGGAAGAGAGAAGGTTTTCGAAGATGCAGAATTGGAGGCATTACTTAATGAAGATTCGAGTCAAAGTCAAAAAGAATTGGCACGATCATTGGGAGTGACTCAACAAGCAATTTCAAAATGTATAACCAGTTTTTTACAATAAAGCCTCGAATTTCGGAAAAAAAAACGGCGGAAGCAAAGTTATACACCTAATATATATGATGTAAAAGAAGAGTTGATGCCCATACTCAGAGAATAATCACAGCTTACGAAATATTTACCGTGGTGTTGCATCTGTTGTGGCTACAGTACGACGCACCGGATAGGCCTTCCTCACGCGCCTGTCTAGTTCCGGTGTCCATATTGAGCATGATCGCTGTCAAAGTCAAGGTCGTGACGATTACCTCCAAGGGATGACTGGCGCAGAACCGGCCGTACATCTCGAATATACGCGTCAACATTGCATCCATTTGTCTTGTCGTGCAAGAACTGCAACATATTTTTAATCCTTTCAGAATATCTATTCAAACTTTGTAAAAAAATTTCCTGTTTTTCCAAATATTTTTTTTTTTAAATTCTAGATAAAAAAAAAACATTTTAAAGATCTTTTCGTACAACTTTCTAAAAATTTTTTTGTCGTACGCGCTTTTCAATGTTTTTCACTCGTGCAGAGGAAAACACAATCACTTAAGTTTCAAGCGCTAAATAAAAGTACTAAAATAGAATATTGTTTGCAAATGTATTAAAGAGAGGAAAAAAAAATGACTAGCTTTCGTAAGATATACGTTTTTCACTTGCATTTTCATTTTCTTTTTCAGCAGTGAAAATTATAATAAAAAATATGTACTGCGCATTAAATATTTTGTTAAGACACATTGAATATATAAATAGAGAGATGGGTATATATTTCTAATATCTTTTAGACACATAATTTACTTGGCTTGCCGATTGCTTACAATATAAATGCAAAATTATCAAAGAGATAATTTTTTAAAAAGTTTCTCGAGAGTCCCAATGAAATTCCATGAAAATCTCTAGATACAAAAGAAATCCCTGACAATTCCACGTTTTTCCAGAGAGTACCAGAGATACTTTGATTATATATCTGTGCGCAATCTTCATTGAAAAAATAATTCGTTTAAACTAGCTGATTATGAGAATACGGTCTCTTCCGAAATGGAAATGTATAATAGTACGCAATTTGCGACGTTACAACGCGAAGATGACATCAAAGTTTAGAGAAAATGACGTCATCTCATGCGAATATCATATCATATGTATAATAACCGAATTAATTATTATTCATCTAAGTCTCTACCATGTATATAGGGTAGCCCCGAACGTTCCAGCCAGACTTTGAGATCTTATAGGAAATTTAATCCTGAACAAAAAATTTCCTATAAACATGGGTCGAAAAATACTTTCTTAAGAAGTTATCGCTCAAAAACGATCTGATGCAAAGGAAGAGCAAAAGATGAAAAGAAAATGCAATTTAATAAATTTCATGAAAGAACGATAAAAATAAAAATAAAAATCTTCTTCGTTTATGGGGGGAAAAAAAAATTTTAAACTAAAATAGCACATAGAAAATGAATAAAGACGTGAAAAAACTAACTGTTCTCAAAATGTCCCCTCCTAGCTAATACACTTTTGGCATCGAGTAATGACCGATCTTAGTCGCTTTACGGATTTCCTCCTGATTCGACTTTAATTGATCAAACAATAAGTAACAAAAGCACTTTTTGTACGTTTGAAACTGTTTATATCAAAATTTATGGAACGTACAACAATCATTTTGATCTCATTTGAAAGATGATTTAATTTTCTACAATTTTGTTTCGGTACTTTTTGTTAAAAGACGCACGTTTTTCCATGATATTTGGAAAAATGTGTAAACTAATCACGATTTCAGAGGTTTTTGAGCGATAACTTCTTAAGAAAGCATTTTTCGATCCATGTTTATAGGAAATTTTTTGTTCAGATTTAAATTTCCTATAAGATCTCAAAGTCTGGCTGGAAGGTTCGGGGCCACCCTGTATATACATATTTTATACCTACATTATAAATTTTGTATATTCAATTTCAAAAATTTCGAAATTTTTACGATAGTATTTTTACATAGTTTTTAGTATATTGATTCGAATAGATTAGACTTAAATCTCGTAAAGAAATCGTTTCAATTTCGTTTCATAGAATTTATGTGTGCGCACGCGCGCTATACTAACGTGAAAAGTTTTATAATTGTAAAACTTTAATAAAAATTTCGCAAAAAATTATTTCAAAAAATATCTTCTTGAAATGGAATATCGTATTTTCCCTAAAGTTCCTGTTTTATGTCCGTTACAATAAGAACAAGAATTATTAAACAAATGCGAAACAACACGATTACTCTTTTAGAAAAATATTCAAATAAAACGATATTAATTGACAATATAAATGCCATCATAAATATAAGTGTAAGTATGCTGCATATTTTTGATATTCTCGAATTCCAGTAATTGCAAATAATATATCAGTTAGTGATAACGTTTTTCAGCGAAGTTGGTCTCCTCTTAAAGAAGATTCAATTTTTACATTTTCTAGATCTATATTATATACTCACACTTTTATTCGTACACTAGCTATCACATATTTAGTGCGCTAATTAATGTCTGCTATATATATACGTGCAGATAATATACTCCAGAATTTATATAATAAATGCAATTTTTTTATCATTATCGTTTCCGTAATATTTGCGTATCTCGATGATACTCTTGATGGAAATTTGTAAAGTTACGAAATTAATTCTGACAGGTATGAATATCTATATTCGTATAATGCAATAATTTCCATCTGTCGAAAATGCCATACTGCTATAATAATTTTCCAGAAGTTGAACAATCGAGATCTGTCTTCGCACACTTTCTTTCACCGATGTCTATTTGACTGTAAAAAGATTCACCACGCGTTTACGCTATTGCAACATCCGTTCCCGAATGCATACATCAAACAATCTGTTTCTTTCATGTTTTCTAGTCAATCATTGAGTGTTGGAAAAAAATTCCTCCGATAAATCTCCGAAATGAAACGAATAAAATTATGAATACTTCACACGTGTAAAGAATGTTCCTTTAACCATGGATATTTTCAAGTTCTAGGGCACCCTATATATGCCCGTAAAACAGGATAGTTTTTTAATGGATACGATAAATACTGAGAGCATGAGACTTGATATGTCTGTCAAGGTCGGTGACTTTCCAAGAGTCGAGGAGTACTCATGAGTATTTCCACGCAACCACGTATCCTCTTACTGTCTCTAACAGATGCAATTAACGCTTTCACACTTGTGCAAAACGAGATATTTTGGGGGATATCGTAATGAATCGCTAGGCAGAGATTTAAAATATTTGAACAATAATTTAAATTGTCCTTTTAAAACATGTATATTATTTAAAAAATTTACTACTAAAAATTATCATTATTGTATTTTATGCCACGTTATTTTACTTGTAAGAAAAAAAATTTATTTTAGATTGATTTTTTTTCTTTTTCTTTGATAAGAGTTTTAAAGATACATGCATCATTTTCGAGATAAATTGTAATTTAATTAATTTTGTTGTTGTTGTTATTAGTTAATTTGTTTTTTTAATATATCAATATAATATTCCCATATAAAGTATGATAGCTAAATATAAAATAATATATTAAAAGGAAATCAAAAGAGATGAAAAATAAATAACATCTACTTTAATTACCAGATTTCTTTAATTGGAACCAGAAAGCACACTATTTGTCGCCATAATGGAGTTTATTTTAAAATTTCTCTTCAATTGTTATTAACAAAATTTATATATATATATATATATATATTAGATATTAATTATATGTATACAATAGAGAAGTAGAAATATTTTTTAAATAAAAAATTTTACAAAGTCTTAAGAATTATTTATAGAAAGGATCAAGAAACAGAGCAAGTACATTGCATCAATATATTAAAAAGTTAGATATATTGAAAATTATGCATTTCCGGAAATTTTGCCAAAAGAAATAGATGCTTATTTCTTGATAAAGAATGTGAGATATACCCTATTCATATGGAATATCTTATATACACGTTCATACTTCCATTATTTAGAGTTTATCTATTTATCTATCTATCTACTTTTCTCTATAATACATTGCACAATCTTTCAGATAATGAATTAATTAATTACGTTGAAATATTATAACTCTGTCTCTCGAGAAAGGTAATGCATATTAATTAGAAAGTTTTGTTTTTTTTTAAATTTTCTTAATAACAATTTGATATCGTTTTAATGTATACAATTATTAATACACATCCGTTTAGCCTTGATTTCGGTTGAAATTATCACACGCGAGATAACAGAATATAATTGTAAATCTATAAAAGTCTTAAAAAGATGTTGAAATCGGAGGGGCAGCCGTCCAGTCTATGAAAGAATAATGGTACCGATCTAACGATGGAGAACGATTTGCGATAAATGGAGATGCCAAGTTAAACATACATTGCACATCACGACCGATCGTTCCATGAAAAATGCAACACTTTCGAGTCTCATTCATCGGTGATTATACAGAGGCACGCTTATCGCTCACGTCCAAAAATTCTTTTGAATTCATAAATACGTGACTTTTGACATTTCCGATCGAATTGGAAAAAACTTAAAAAATGCCCCAACAATTGGCAACATCTTGTAAGTATTTTTCGAAAATAAAAAAGAAAAAAATCCAAGATTCGCTCTTTTAGCGCTATTTCTCGCAACAACAAAACAATTTGAAATTATTCTTGCACTTTAAAACGAGTCGTATAAAATTATAGAATTATTCTGATAAAAATTATTATCGATAATGTATACATACATACATATATACAGGGTGTAACAGAGCGCCTTTATCAGCAGTTTTTTGAGGAAATAACGCATTTTCGTGAAAAATGTTTCATGCAAAAGTTGTAGAGCTCTAAGTGACGCATTATATAATAATATTAGTATGACCTTGAATAACACCGTCAAGGTCATATAAAAATTACTTTGAATTTTTTGAACGGAACCCCCTATTTTTCATTACATATTCTTGTAGCTTACCTCGAGACCTCTCCAAAACATTATAATAAAGTATTTTTTCATTAAGTATTTTTTGAATTATTTTATATTTTAATCTGACATATTTTGATATTAAAAAATAAAATATTTCGTAAAATATTCAGTTTTCGATAATCTTACCGTAATACTTTTATGTACAGAATAATGAGGCAAATCAATTAGTGCAAAAAAAAAAAAAAAAAAAAAAAAATTGTTTACAAAAAATACATTATAAATAATTTTCTTAAAAACAATTATCTTTTTATATTAGTTAATTTATCTCATTATTTTGTACATAAAAGTATTACGATAAGATTATCGAGAATTAAATATTTTACCAGATATTTAATTTTTTATATCAAAATATGTCAGATTAAGATATAAAATAATTCAAAAAGTACTTAATGAAAAAATACTTTATTACAGTGTTTTGAAAAGCTCTCGAGGTAAGCTACAAGAATATGTAATGAAAAATAGGGGGTTCCATTTAAAAAATTCAATGTGATTTTTATATGACCTTGACGATGTTATTCAAGGTCATACTAATATTATTATATAATGCGCCACTTAGAGCTCTACAACTTTTGCATGAAACATTTTTCACGAAAATGCATTGTTTCCTCAAAAAACTGCTGATACGGGCGCTCTGTTACACTCTGTATAATGCAACGCATGTAATTATTATCATTATACATATATATGGCATTACCCTCGATAATAAATACCTATCACATTGGCTATATTGCATATAAATAAAAAGTATACAATTGCATCATGCAAATAAAAAGTAACCTGATTAATGTAGAACGTTCAATTTCTCAATCGTTCGTAACTCAAGGACTATCGACACTTCTATTAAGATTCTGACAAAAAGTCACATTCTTTTTAATTCAATCTCTCCAATATCGTAATCGAGAGAGAAAGTGCGAACGATATGTTTCGGATATCCTGTGTACATCCTTTTCTTTCATATTTCGTATCTCTTTCGGTCACTGATGCCAGAATTGAGACGCGAGCAATACGATTCCGTAGTGGAGGGGATATACACACAAGCGTAAACCGTGTACGTGTAATGCGCAGAGCGCTCTGCGCATTACACGTACACGGTTTACGCTTGTGTGTATATCCCCTCCACTACGGAGTCGTCTTGCTCGCGTCTCAATTCTGGCATCATTGCTTTCGGTTTTCGTCAAATATACCGCGCATTTAGAGGTGAAATGTCTACGCTTTTCCACACGCGTCGAGAACGTGTCGCTACTTTCTTTATTCCTTCGCGTTCCAGGAACGTTCACTTCTCTTCTCGCATTAATGCAACGTTTCAATCGCGTTCTTCACTTTTTCCATACGATACGTTTCTCTCTCGCGACCGGGTAACCCTCAAGTATATGAAATTTACTTTCTTCGCCGACATATAACGTAAAGAATCTGCTAGTCCAATAAAATCCAAATTTGAAACTTAAGCAACTCGGAGCATCCTTTCACGAGATATTTATTTGTTTGTATGTAAATGTATAATCCAAAACGAAACATCACATTACAATTTGTAAAATTTCTATCAATACTAATTTCGTATAAATTGTCTACTTAATTACAAAAGCTTTGTGATAATTTAGGCAATTGTAATAATTAATATTATTTTTTTCGGTTTGTGTATACCAGTTCAGTTATGTATTTTTCTCCTTCATGAGCGATCGTTGGATATATCAATGAGAAAGCGATTTTTAACGGATAAATCGAGAAAAGAATAAAATTAAAATATTCCCTATATGCTACAACTTTTTGCACTTATTTTTATCATGTCTTTATTATTAGTATTATTAATGGCTATTAGTTAAATGAGAAGGTGCTCACAACTATTCTATTAATTAATATATTTATCATTATAACTTCCTTTATCATTATTATTTTGATCAAAAGTTCATCCACTATATTTCTTAAGTGTCTCTTAAGAGAGAAAAATTAAATATAATTGCCCACCATTACATATTTTATTTCCTTATAAAGTGTTTTTATTGTCTAATTTCAATATTAAATAAAACATAAAAAAAAACTACAAGAATGTAAAAACGCATGCTAAAACAAAACTTCAACATTTGAAGTTTTAATTAGAGATGTATGTAATATTAAAATTACGAAGTCAAAAACAAATTACGAGGGGTTGGTCACTGAGGTAATTTTTGTACAAGGACTAGGTAATTCAGCGGCAACCCAAAGGAAATTTTGGATAATCCAAGATAATTTTTGGTAATTCTAAATAATCTTTAGCATTCTCAGATAATCTTGGTAATCTAACAGGAAATCTAAGTAATCTAAAGGTAATATCAAATAATCTGTAGATAATTTTAGGTATTCTCTTAAGGACCTATGTGAAGTTGGCTCTTAAGGAGCTACATACACCTAACGGTAGGAAAAATAGGGGGAAATATGACAATTTTTTTTTTTCATAAAAAAAATTTTTTTTATTAAAAAATCTGTAGCTACATCTTAAAGTGGGTCCTTTAATGTATATTTGGTAAAATTTTCATTAATAAATATTGAAAAATGTGCCGTGAAAACGTCATCTCCTGAAAGCTGTTCGACGAAGCGGTAACCATTGTAGCTCCTCTAATTTTTATCTAAAATCAAAAGCCAAAAAAATTTCTTCAAGTATATAAAATAAGGAAATTATTGTAGCCGATTTTTAAAATTTTGATTCTTCAAAAAATGGCGGCCATTTGAATGCGAAGGTATCAGATTAAAAATTATATCTTTGCATTCAAATGGCCGCCATTTTTCGAAAAATCACAATTTAAAAGATCAACTACGACAAAAACTTCCTTTTTTTATATACTTTAAGAAGATTTTTTGGTTTTTGATTTCAGATAAAAATTGGAGGAGCTACAATGGTTACCGCATCGTCAAACAGCTTCTAGGAGATGACGTCTCCACGGTACATTTTTCAATATTTATTAATGAAAATTTTACCAAATATACATTAAGGACCTACTTTAAGATGTAGCTAGAGATTTTTTAATAAAAAAATTTTTTTTATAAAAAAAAATTGTCAAATTTCCCCCTATTATTCCTACCGCTAGGTGTACGTAGTCCCTTGAGGCAGCCTCAGATAATCTGAGGTAATCTAAGATAATCTTAAGTAATCTGAGGTAATTTAAAGATAATCCGTATCAAGGATAATTTTTGTACACTATAACCACTAGTGACCTACCCCTCGACAAATTATTTTCGCATTCGAATGTTTTCGTTTCACTTTGATTCAATTTCTTTTATTAGACAGATCGATACATTCATAATTTGTTATTTGTTTGTTATTTATTTCTTAAAAACAAACTGTATCAAAACAGGTTGATATAAAAGTTGATCTCTAGTTTCTACTTTCATGCACAAGGAAATATCGATTTAACGTCTCACGAAAGTATCAGATACGATAGATTATAGATTATCTGCTTTGCGAAATAAAAATTCTGTTGCATTTTATAATTTTAATAAATGTTTAATCGTAAATAATTAATTATATTAAACATACTTTTACACAAATAAACATTTTAGAAAAATAAAATTCATTTCCCTTCACACCGCATATATATACAGTGCGTTATATGTATTAAGGAGATTATAGGAAGTAAAAAAATCGATTTTTTTTTTATTTTCCAAAACTGTCATGTTTCCTGAGTAAAATGATTATTGACATTTGATTTATATTAAAATCGGAAAATTGTTGATTTGGCTGAAAAGATCGAGCGAGGCACAAATGTTTTTGTTCGAACGCAGATAGTAATCGAATAATAATTATTCTTGCATAAATATTCTTGAATATGAAATAATCGGTTTTTTTCTTGTTTTTAACTTGTTTATATGCTTTTTTGGTTGTGTAAAACATGTGGTAAAAATATTATGCTGCTAAAAATCATTAAACAAGATATGTATTGAAAATCATACTTTAAAATCTTTCAAAACTTTAAACGCGTTTTTCTTCGTATTCTTATTTTCTTTTCGTATCGCAGCAATAACTCAAATACAGAGGCTCAAATTGACTTTTTAAAAAATTGTTCACAATATGTATAATTTCGGACTGAATCTCTAAAAAGTCTGTGCTTTTATATAATCTTAGTTTGGAAGAAAAAAAAAATCGAACAGCTCTTTTTTTTCGACGAAAAACGAGCTTTCTTTAAAAAAAAAATCGCCATTTTATAGCCGACGTTTTAATAATTTTGTTCTAATCTTTTTTTACAGGTTCAGTACAGAACCAGATATATTTTAAGAATAATTTACAAGGAGATCGCTGTATCTTTTAACTTTAAGTCAAAATTATTACAAAATAGAAAAAAAACTGATTTAAAAATCTTCTTCGATGAATCATCTGCAGCGTTATTTTGAATGCATATTTTCAACTATAAATTTTTTTTTATAGTTTATGACCCTATCAAATGTTTTATTAAAAGCCAATTCTCGATTTCAATTCATTTCTTTGTAATAAATTCGCCACGAAAAAAACTTCATTTTCGATAAATCTGACTGTCTAACAGTTCCCTTAAATTAAAGCATTGAACAAGACAAATATGCTTGGATGTAAATATCAAATAGAAAAAAAAATATCAAAAAGAATGGAATAATGAATCATAAAAATCAAATAAAACATACCTCATTTAAAAAATAAATATTTGGAACGACGAAACTTCTCGTTGTCACGCACTTGATGTTACGATAGCTGTTTGACGATGCCAAAATATTATTTTCGGTTTCTAGAAGCGCTCTTTATCGTTCCCCTGTGTCTCAAAATTTTTCTTTTACGATCTTTCGCGTCAACGAGTGCACCGAATACATCAATTTTTCTCAAAACGATGTTCGCGGCGCGTGCAAGTGCATTAGAGAGACCGATGATAACCGTTTTATATATAATATATATACATATATATATATATAAATTCAACGCATATACATATATATATAAAGAATCCGAGAGAATAGAATACTAGTCAGACTCTGGCAATAAGCATGTGGCAAGGCTCATTGACAGTTCAGTCGCTTTATGAGATTTGACGTTCTATGCGCGGGGCCCGAGACTCACCAGCCACGTGATACGGCGCGCACCGATCGACTGACTGACGTTTGCCGCGAGTGACGTTTATACTACCTATTACCGCTGCCTCGGCCGTCTCCGTAAGCGCTCGGCCGCGCTCGGCATTCACCCTCTAGCGCGTGAGCATTTTGTATCGGGGATTGAAAAAAGGGAAAAAAAAACTGTTAACTTTTATAAATAAAAGTTATCTGTGAACTTTTAACTTTGAAATAATTTCTTTTCTATTTTGAGTTTTAATTTTTACATTTGAATTTAAACACTACACTGTGAAAATTTATCTTTAACAATTATTTTATATTTATTTTTAAAAAAAGTTTTGAATAGATATATATTTTTTTAAAGTTTATCTTAAGATAAAATATAAAAAAGTTAGAACGTTTAATTAATATTATTTAAAGATATAAAAACAAGATAAACATAGGCAAAAAAAAGCAGGTTATAATTTTTTGTATCTGTTTTATTTTTTACGAACAGTATATAAGAAAAAATTTGAAATAAAACGTAAACAAATTAATTACATGTATTATCCAGTATTTAATTTTAAAAGTAAGATATTTTAAAATATCTATACAAATTATACGAATAGAAAATTAAAATCTCGTCTTAATTTGTAATAAAAATTAATAATGAATTGCTGTGAGAGAATTAATAATAAAGGAATGATCGGTATATATATGTATATATATATATATATATATATATATATATATATATATATATATATATATATATATTCAAATTTAATATCTTATAATGTTAAAACTATTATTGTAACTTCTCTCGATATTTTTGTATTAGAGTTTTCGACGATGTCTTACAAAGAAGAGAGAAAAAAATGCGTGTATTATTACGTATTGCAATTTTATTTCTAAAATTCGTTACCTGCCACAACCTTTATCGTATGGCCTTAAAAGCGCAAATTTCTCAAATTTCTTGTTGACCGGTGAAGACAAATAATTTCTTAATGCAATCGCGCTGTATGAAAAACTTTTTTCATTTCAAATATCTAAAATATTTCATTCTTTTCTAAAGGCAAATTAATGAATCGATCAATATATAAATTTCTCCTTCTATATAAATTATTCTATACAATATAATTATTGAAGAAATCAATATTACCACTCTAATAAATAAACATGATAATCAATCAAATATTAAATAAAAACTCTATATTAATTGAATTAAAATTAAATAATAATCACTCTATTATAATACCTAAAAGTATATGATAAAAATAAAATCTTAAATAAATTAACAAAATAAATATTATAAATATAAAAAATGAATAAATTATTAAATTATTAATTATTTAAGATAAAAAAGATTTCTTTAATTCCACAAATTATTATTTTAGATATAATATATAAAGAGATTTTGTTCGTCATTCGCAAAAGCAACATTCGCTAATAATTAAATCTTACATATTCGCCTTAAATAAAGTTTGATAAATATAGACTAGTAAAAACAGATGAGTTCCTCAAATTTTTCCAATCGACTAATATTACGTCGCATCGCAAACGTAACATTATATGCAATTTGCCGCAAAGTCGTACCGATCGTCACGACGGTTAGCGATGGGCTTTCGCAATTTGCAAGCCCATTAAGGAAGAAGGAATGTAATTGAGCGATAGTATGTACGCAAAAAATTTTCCAGCTCGGAAAAACAGAGAGAGAGAGAGAGAGAGAAAGAGACGGTTTAACAACCTTAAACCGGAACGTTATTGAGTTCAATTTTTACAAAACAGAAAAAAAGGGATAAGTACAATTATATCTGTGCACACATATACACTTCTTCGATTATTTAAATTATTTGACAAAATCTCATAAAGAATCCTGAAAATCAAACGACGTAAAGATTCGCTCAGAAATATGAATTTCATTCGCGCGTTCTTTAATTTAATCTCAAATTTCTAAATTAAATCAAAAATCAATTTCATCCTGTAAATGTGTTGTCTACGCGTGTGGATCTAAATATTCTCGCGTACTCTTACAATTATGGAATTTCATCTTCGGCTCTTCAATCTGCGTATTTGCTAGACGATCGTTTCGCGAATATACTCTTCAAGAGAAATATACTTCCTCAATCTCTTCCCGCTCTTGAGACTTCTGAAGATTCGGTGAAGATGCATGATTGATCCTACGGCATCCGTAATTTATTTTGGACAGATATGCAACACTTTCCCCATGATAGGCATGTGCGTCATCTCGACTGTCTTTCAAGTAGAGGATATTGCTTATGATACATCGCTTCAGACAATTAGGGGGACGCTTCTCTAAATGTATGACGTATGCGTATAACGCGTATGGACATTATAATAAACATCTTTAAATTTTAAACACTTACATTGATATTTAAATGTTTAATAAATATACGCACGATTTCTCTTCTTCTTCTTCTTCTTCTTTTTTTTTTTTTTTTTTTTTTTATCGACGTTCGGTGTCAAATTGTCGTTTAGCGATCCATTCGCAGGAATTAAAAAAAAAAAAAAAAAATTACCCTTCAACGATGTCGATTCGAATAATCGAAAATGTTCGGTACGCACATTAATATATTTACCTAATATCATTGACGAAATATTAAAATTGATATTGTAACACTATCTTAGAATGTATATATGCGTATGTACGTATGTGTATATATTCAGAGAATAATTTCTTTTATTTCAGTCAAAAAACTGACATAGAAAATAACATTTTCTCAATAAAGATTTAAGGCCAAAGGCCAGAAACCGTGCAGTACTCTACGCCACTCGTAGCGTTCTTAGAATTCGTTGTTATTGTTAGCGAAGAATTTCCTGTTCATTGTTGCATCTTTACAAAATTCACGATACAGTCGAACATCGAAAAAAGCGTATTAATTATTATTATTATTATTCTTTTTTAAATTATGATATATTTTAGAGTTTTCTCTCTCTTTCTCTCTCTCTCTCTTTAATAAAAAAAATATGCCGATAAGAATAAAGGCATGCGATAGTCCATAACTTTCCAAGGTTAATAAAAATCGGCACAGTCTTGTAACAGCGTTTGCTTGTTCCGTCAAACATCGTCCTACGTACGATCGTAAAATGCAGCATGGTAGTGGAAAGCGAGAGAAACCCGACGTCGGACAAATAACGAATAAAATCGGCAGCCGTTCTGCGAGAGTTTACACGACGCGTCATGGAACCTGTATCCAGCGGGCCCAACGTGCATCCCGACACGCATCGTCGGGAACGTTGTCTTCGCTCGCTCAATTTCCCCGTTTATCACGGATAAACAATGTAATCGGCGATATCGGGAAAGGCGTATATATTGTTTATGTCTCGTTATACGCGCTTACCAAGTAGAAACCGTTACTTCGCTTTCTATCGCGTCGTTTATTGCGAATGTCGCGCGTTGCAAATAATTCCTTATGCATATCCGCGATACGTTACTGTAAAAATACAATAATAACGTTGCTGTAACAGAATATGTATTCAAATTTTGTAAAAAAATTCCGAACATTTGATCGGAATGTACATAGCTCAATAGGAAATCGTCGAAACGAATGAAAGTACATACACGTTCGACGAAATCGCAATTGCACTTGCTACTCGCGTCATCGTTTAATCCGTCCGATGCTCTCTTCTCTAAATTATATTTCAACGATGCATCATACATGATACGCAATTTCAATTGACGGCCATAACAACGACCTGTTCGGTCATCTCGCGATCATCTTCGCGGGAAAAAAAAAAAAAAAATTGATTTTTTTTTTATCTTGATTTATATCATAAATATGTAAATTTTACGGTCTGATGTTTTTTTACTCTGATAACGATTGTCATGTATTGTGACGAGAAAGATAATAAAAAGAGATATAACTTCTATAAAAAAATATAAAACCAATTTTGCAAATCATGGCTCGGAGATATTTGCAATCCTCATTTTCAATTTTAGCTTATACTGTCAGATTATTTATAGTTTTAAAATAGCGTTTTCATAAAGATATATACTTCAAATATAAACTGATTATTGTTAATTAATACTGATCGTTTGTTTGACTCCCCTTTTCGATCGTTTAACTTAAAAATTAAATTTGTATAGAAAACTATTTAGTTTTATTTACATATATATATATATATATATATATATATATATATACATACTTTTTCTTTCATTATATATACTTTTCCTTTTACCTCTCGTTTGAAAATAAACAAAAAGACGTAAAAACTGTTTGTTTCAATTTTAACCGATATTTATGTAATATATATCATAAAAAGAACAAAGAAAATCTCGAAAAACTTACATATCTATTAAAATTTTGATAATACCACGTTTCATGAGCCACATCTACATAGATAAATATATCGAAAAATAGGATGCTGAATTATGCAAGCTGATTATATACAGAACTTTGCAAACACGCATCTAAGTTTCTTTCGAGATTATGTATATTTGTACAGTATTACAAAAGATCTATTCGAAATTTCGTTCCTTTTTTATCGTGCAAGATTTTTAACGTCTTTCTAACCGTATGATATTGAAAAAAAAAAAAAAAAATTGAAAGCTTCTCATAAAGTTTCAAATATTAGAAAAGATATTATGAGAGAACTAATGCGAGATCGATTGGCGAATCAAATTTATTTTCCTGGCCGTTCGTAAAATAAAAATCTTTAAAAGGATATTTAAACAAAAAAAATTTCCCAAAACCCGATTTAAAAATATATCCCGGGTGTATCTTGATTTTTCCGTGAAGAAATTCTTTTCGAAAGTCCTAGATCTTGAATTGAATATTATAAATCTAATGTACAATTCAATCTTATGTGATCGCTTCTGTGCGAAAAAAAAGGAAGAGAATTAATCACACTTGAACCTTGTATCTTTACATCGGCATAAAATATCACATCGATCACATCAATGAAATGTAATTCATCAATCTGCCCTATGGGGGAGATCAATATACAGTTATCGAAAGACACATGAGAATATTATATAACATATTGTATTTTACAATTATGGCTTTATTATTACTGCAGAGAAGCGAGCACGCATTACATCAGTGATAAAGATGATTTAAATGCGTGTGTTAAATAACAAAATACTCCTTTTTTTGCGAGAGGAATTACGATCGTGGAATATGTTTATATGTATGTTAATGTATACATATTATCAGAGTAAATTCATTTGTCTGCGACGACAAAATTGAAATAGCTTCGTTGTAATTTAAAGCCGGTCCCACGTATGAGCGTGTATAACGTTTAACGTTCATGCAACGCGACGCGATTTCTTCCGCGAGACGCGCGTGGCATATTTATCGGACGCTCAAGAAATTGTACGGAAATCCCAGACACCCAGAACGAGAGAAGGAATTCTAAGAAAGAAGATTTGGACCGCAACTTCATGGATGATGAAAGAAATTCACGTACTCTGAAATCATTACACGACGCTTGATGACGCAAGCAATAACAGGAAAAAATTAGCTAAATTAATTATTGGCTAAAATAATCATCAGTTTATTTATGATAATAAATATCTGAATCGGTTCAATTTTTTTTTTGGGGGGGGGGGTAAAACGAATAGCTCGTATGAATAAAATATATAGTGTTCCCCGAATGTTCCCCCGAAAATGAAACTTAATAAATCTCTTGAAAAAACGATAGAAATAAAAAATAAGAATCTTTTTCTTTTATGAAAAAATAAAATTAATTTTTTTCAATTAAAATAGCACGTAATAGTAGAAAATGAATAAAGACGTGAAAAAAGTAACTGTTCTCAAAATATCCCCTCCTAGCTAATACACTTTTGGCATCGAGTAATGACCGATCTAATCGCTTTACGGAATTTCCTCCTGATTCGACTTTAATCGATCAAAGAATAAGTAACAAAAACGCTTTTTGTACGTTTGAAACTGGTTATATCAAAATTTATGGAACGTACAACAATCATTTTGATCTCATTTGAAAGATGATTTAATTTTCTACAACTTTTGTTTCGGTACTTTTTGTTAAAAGACGCACGTTTTCCATGATATTTGGAAAAATGTGTAAAATAATCACGATTTCAGAGGTTTTTGAGCGATAACTTCTTAAGAAAACATTTTTCTATCCATGTTTATAGAAAATTTTTTGTTCAGAATTAAATTTCCTATAAGATTTCAAAGTCTGGCTGAAACGTTCGGGGGGGGGGGACGCGCCCCTGTATGTATAATATTATTTCTTTTTTACTATAATATAATATATGATATTACCGATATAATATATCGTTCTGTCTTTGTATCTCTGTTATTTTATATAATATCTTTATTTTCTTTTTAATTGTGTTTAATCAATCTTGTTGCTCTCTTTCTATTTTCATTCATCTTCTGTATGCTTATTTAGTATATGTATTCGTGGATAAATAAATATCTATATGCATTAATGCGATTTACTTATTTTACTTAAAATGTTCGCTCTAAAAAATGTTTATCCCATAAAATAGATAAGAAACAGATTAAACACAGATGATTATTGTCAATATCCCTGCCAAAGTTTTTTTATCATTACCCGAAAAAAATGGACTTACGTAATTGTATAACATTTTTTTTTTTTTTCATCACATTTAATTTATATTTGAAATTTGGCGCGATCGCGCTATAATTATATACGTCTTAATATGATCTTATATCAATTTTTCTCGAGTATTTAAATAGCATTAACTCATATATAGGTGTTTATTTAGCCTTACAAAATTAATTTACTTCTTTTTATTTATCATAGGCAAGGTTTGACCATAGGTAAGATTTCAATGACGTAATATCTGAAAATATATACAGAAAATGAACAGAGTGGGGGAGGGGGTGGGAGAAAAAAAACAATAAATCTAAAATATTCAGTTTATCTAGTACATCCTCGCGTATCCTATATATTCGATATCTGTTAATATTTATTATTATTGAATATATTTCTCTCTCGTTACTCTTTTTCATGTAAATACTTAAATACAGAGTTTTTCGTAACTTTGTTGTCGGTTAAAATCTCGTCCTTTAATTTACGCATACGTGACGAAAGTCTGTTTGCCTAATATATTGCTTCCCGTCACACTTTCTAGAGAACACAAACTAGTGACGTACGTGCCATCGGAGTTATGCATGATGAAGAATATACGCGTATGCGTACATAATCGAGTCGGTGAGTCGCGTAATAATAGACGCGATCAACGAAGTTTCTATTGTTAGTTGACGCGTGACCCGGCTCACGTCCAGAATCGGTCATTATGCTCATTTATAAAATTATCACGTGATAATTGCAGAGCTCCGAAATAATTCAAGTACGATACCGCTGAAAATTTTTTTTATTATTGATAAAAAATTCGTTATTTCGTATAAAATATCGGGGAAGAAACGAATTATATATTCAAAATTTCAAACTTTATTAAAAATAATATCAAAAAACTATTATAAATGAAACTAACGTATGTGTGTTCACTAATATTTAGTAACTAAAAATGTGATTTCAAAACCGACACACGCGTGCGCGCGCGTGTGTGTGTATATAGGGTGGATCATTTTAATCGATCCACAGGAATATCTCGAAAACTGGACCCGATAGAAAAAAATGTTTCAGACAAAAGTTGCATCGTCTCGAAATATTCGCGTGGATTGATTAAAATGGTCCACCTTGTGTGTGTATATATATATCAGTAAAACGCAAGAAAATTTCAAAAGCTATAGGATGATATTATGTAATTATTAATATAAGATAGGAAATTCATCGAAAAGAAAACTATTGTTTGAAATTTGTGCGCCACGTCACTGCTAAATGACAGATCTAAATTTTTATCAGGGAGGACCGAAGATGGGTTCGAGTGCGCTCCGAGAAATATCAAAATATATGTATATCGGGAAATTTATAAAAATCCACGAGATCTTATAACGATAAACATATTCGGCGTTTGTCGCGCGCACTCGCGCGTGCCTCCAAAATTGCGTGTAGATAAACGATTCCACGATCTTGAACGATCGAAGTATCGCATATTCCGCGAGAACATAACCTAAACGAGCGAAAATGAGGAATGATGACTGACTTACTGTATAATACGCCGGAAAACACCGGTGATGTCATCAAGAAGGCATCGTCCTTGCCACCCCTTCGATACATTCAATTAACTTTCATATCATCCCGGCGTTACTCAATTGCATCGTGTCGCGCACACTGACATAGCAATGCTGCATAAATGTAGGACCAATGCAGACAGCAGACGACAGGTCGTGCACAGCCTCGCGACATCTGCAGGACATTTCGGGAATGCGTTGTAGCATTTATGGATTATCTTTTCTATCTGATAATTATCTTTGCTATAATATTAATATAATCTCGATTTTAAATCACTCCGAATGTAATTAATAACTACATAATTCTATCTTCGGTTGTATATAATTAAATATTTTTAATCCAACAGAAAAATTGCTCCGATCACAAAAGAGCTTCATTCAAAAATTATTAATCACGTTTTTATTATTATTTATATAGAATTTATTAACGCTGGCGATTGGTTTCGGAAAAATTCTATAATCCTTCCTCTCTTTCGTGTAATCTAAAAATAAAATTAAATACATAACTGAATATTTGAGGTAATATGGACAAGTAAAAAAAAGTTTTGTGCTGTAAGTATTGTCAACTGCTGTAAACTGTAGTATTGTCTCAATTACTGATACAATAAGTATTTTTTAACATTTAGCATTAATTCGAATTATATTTGAAATGTAAATGTATTCAAATGGATAATATAATATGTACAAATATAAATATATGAAAAATGAATATATATTCATACAGCTGTAAGACTAAAGATAATAGCAATTATAATGATAAGATAATAAAAGATTGAGAATATTTATATTATATTACAATTATTACACATTACATTACTGTAACATTACATATATATATATATGCGATTATATATTAGGTGTACAACTTTGCTTCCGCCGTTTCTTTTCCGAAATTCGAGGCTTTATTGCAAAAAACTGGTTATACATTTATGATTCAAAGTATCGTCCATTCCCAATGATCGTGCCAATTCTTTTTGACTTTGACTCGAGTCTTCATTAAGTAATGCCTCCAATTCTGCATCTTCGAAAACCTTCTCTCTTCCACCGCTATGCCGATTTTCGACGCGAAAATCACCGTTCTTGAAGCGTTGAAACCACTCACGACACGTTCTTTCACTAATAGCGGCTTCACCATAAGTATTTGAGAGCATTCGATGAGCCTCAGCCGCAGATTTCTTCATATTAAAGCAGAAAATTAAAACCTCCCGCAAATGACGAGAATTTGGCTCGCGTAAACTGACATTTTCAATCGAGAATAACTTTATGATGCAGACACAGATCGACTAATGTTTCTATGGGATTATGTTGACAGATGCCCAAGTTTATTGCACGACGTCTATGATCTATTTATTTCGACCACTACTTACCGCTAAAGCCATCTATAGGAAAACGGCGGAAGCAAAGTTGTATACCTAATATATGTATAAATATAGAATTATATATGTAATTTATGTACAAAACTCGCGTGTTATAGCGAGCAAATTATCACAGAAAACCAAACATTGTTATAATACATACACTTTTAATTATGAACAGTGGCCGATTTTTGTATTTCACCCGAATGCCTGGCGTGATTCATCATCGATTCCACGCGATTTGCCGTCTCACGCACGACATCGGATATCTCATCCGGTAAATGATCCAACGTGGGAATATGCGCTGATAATCGTTTATAGACAGAGTCCCTGTTGCTGTCTTTTTTGTGCCGTCTCTGTTCCTCGTACTTGAGTTGTTGCTTGAAAAATATTGCATTTTTGATAAACTCCAAGGTATTCCTAAAACTTTTCTCGGCACCTTGCATGGTCTTGATAGCACTGACAGCATATTCCACATCGTAGCATCTGCCCAACAATTGCTGCTGCAACGCTAGTACTTCCACGCGTTTCTCCACCATTGGCGGTAACGCTTTCCTCACGTGCTCCTGCAGCCTATAAAAGGCGAGTGACGGTTCGTTGGCGACGATGTGCATGTTCTCCGATATACGTTCAGTCGCTGCAACACGATATCAGGTAAATATACCAAAAAAAGTAAACACGATGTAAAGTGAATTTAACAAATTTTTCCTTAGGAAAAGATGGATGTTAAGATTCATTACATTACATATTACGTTATAAATTAATACAATAATACTAACCCTTTTTAACTTTTGTTTCCAACTCTTGATCAGGTTGATATATTTTCGCCGCCATTATTTCTTGTTATATCAAACAATACCACAATTTCACAATGTGAAACGTTATAGATAATATTAATTCGACATCTTATAATATAATAATTAGTTCAATTATTTCTTATTCTTTATGTGCATCAATGTCATATTGGTAATCGTCTCATATTCTTCTACAATGTATTATATCTCACCCTTTTCAAATATAGTCCATTGTTCTTTCTTCCTTTCAGCCCAATTGTTTTTCTAATTAAAGCATATAGAAAAACTGAAGAGTAATAAAGCCTATCGCACAATGCTAGGCGATAAAGGCCATCACACACAAAATTTCGTAAAGCGACGTCTACAATAAGCGGCATCTACAATAGAGATTCTAAACCCTAAGCCTTAAGAAATTGACCAATCACAGTCAAGTATGAGGAGAATACTCGACTGTGATTAGTTAATTTCTTAAGGCTTAAAATCTCTATTGTAGACGCCGCATAAGCGTTTCCGCGTCCTGTGTGCAGAAGACATAAAGGTGCCTTTACATGGCAGTATCAAACGTCGATTTCGCGTGCGGAAGTCAATAAACGATATCCAATGAGAGCACTGCTTTTTATCTTTACAGCGCGTACCGGAAGTAGCGGTATGTGTACGCAAATTTGTCACTCGTGTGCACTTGTGTCGGAAACGTGGCAGGCGAATGGAGCGCTGTTGGCGAGTATTCTCCCTACCCCCAAGTTTTCTTGCGTCTTGTATGGGATCGAATGACACGAGACGTTTTGTGCGCTGAAAACAAGCGACTATAATAATCACCGTGGTCGCAACGAATATTTTCCACGTAAAAAGAATAACGTAAGTTTCATTCATTTTTCACACACTTGTAAGCATATTCTCACATTCACGATACATAAATGCAAGTAATTTTCCACAAAACTGGCCAAATCACTTGGTAACATAATTTTCAAGATTGACGGTTAAATTGACATAAGGTTGACATAAAGTCGTGATTATAAATTAATTGATCGATTCGCATGTGTTAACGGGATCTTGCAACGAAAATTGATAATGAATAATAATTAATGAAACCTTTTTTAATTTTGCAGAAAATGAAGTGGCACATCTTACTCGCAACATTCGCTATGTTATGCATAGGAGTATATGCAGAAGAGGAGGAAAAGGCTGCTAGATTATTAGTCTCTAAACAGATACTTAACAAATATCTAGTAGAAAATATGGATATAGTTATTAAGGTATTGAGAGAAAAGTATTTTGTACATTCAACACTTCAAATATTCATAGAGTATCTTATTAAAAAAAATATTCTTTTAATGACAATCTCCCATGATGGATATATTTTTTTGTCATTGAAATGTATTGTACATATACTCTATGAATATTTTACATATTCTTAGTAAAGTATCGCACACAAACACATCTTTTTATTTAAAAAAATGAAATTAATTTACAGTATACTATTTATAATACTGGCAATGTGGCTGCATCTGAAGTTGAGATCACAGACAATTCATTCCATCCAGACCATTTTACTCATGTGAGCGGCGAATTAAACGCTAGAATTGATAATGTGCCTCCTTACACAAATGTAAGCCACACTGTGGTTGTGAGGCCACGAAAGTTTGGATATTTCAACTTCACCTCGGCTGAAGTTTTATACCGTCGTTTTCAAGAAGCTCCTAGATTACAAGTGGCTGTAAGCAGCGAACCTGGCGAAGGACTCATTGTGGCATACAGAGACTATGACAAACAATTTTCATCTCATGTGGTAAGTACAATTGCAAGTATCATACAAATATTATTCATAATGAAAGATTATAGAATCCTGTGGAGAAATAGCCTCATAGAAATAGTTATTTTGAAAATTTAATGGTAAGTAACAAAGCGAATAATTTATATAGTAGAGTATATATACTTATAAATAGATACAAATTATATATTTTATGGCTCTTGTGTACATTTTTATATTTAATTTTTCATTATTTTGTGAGCTTTTAATACCTAATTGTATTTTCTTTCCATGTAAGACTATTATAAATTATTTCTATATTAATAGAATGTCATACACATACATACACAATTGCATAACAATTGTTTTCTTTGTAACAAACTTGTAATAATTATACTGCATATGTAAGAAAGTTTTATCTAATCTAAAGTAAATAGATTCATCCATACATTCATGTATCCTACAATTCGAATGTCATTTTCTCAATATTTCCATGTTCCATTCTGTCTCATAGATCGATTGGGCCGCGTTTGCTGTAATGACTCTACCTTCTCTACTTATTCCATTCGCCTTATGGTACTCGAGTAAATGTAAATACGAGAAATTATTGAAGAACACGAAGAAGCACTGATCATATTTTAAATATTAGTTTCTTTCAGGAATACTTCTAGGTCACTTTATATAAATTGTATAAATTTTCCTATGTCATTGTAAGAAACATGATTGTTCCACACTACGTACATCTACTTTTGTAATAAATGCTATTGTTTATCAAAAATCGCGTTTCTTCTTCAACATGAAATATATCCTTAATTATTGGACTATACACATATCCTATGAATATATACATTTATCACAGATTCTCACAGAATACATATAAAAAAAATAAGATTTCTTCAAGATGACACACGACGTATTGTATATGTCATCAACGAGTTTACTGTTATTTTATTTACGTAATCAAAAATATAGCTTTTCATACGACTAGAGACTGTATACATCATTATTAAAATGAAACACACTTAAATTGTGTATCATGGCGATGTTAACAAACAGATTACAAGTACAAACAATTATATCCCTATTGTACACACGCGCATAATTGTCACAGAATCGTACAGTTATATATATATATATATCATCATTTTGTGTGTGTGTGTGTGTATGCAATATTATTGTACATATCGTATTACATAATAAAATGATGCGTAGATATCATTTCATAGAATGATGTGTAGATATCATATCTATTGCGTTAAGCAAAAATATAAATATGACATTGTATGAAAAATTGAAAAATTTCATTCTCCTGAAATGTCAAAATATTTTTATGATTTTGTGTACAACAAAATGACAGTAGTTTTAATTTTAAGGCACGATTTTGCGACGATTGCGCATTTATCACGAAGGTAACTTAATTGAAACATTAATTATATTACGTATATCAGGCCATTTTATGTTAACGAATGTAATGAATTACTCTCACAAAATTAAGTATCGTGACTGAAATATTGAACGTTTTTTAACTAATTTCGGGGCAGATGTTTTATAACGATCTTTGTCAATAATTCGAAGATCTGACCTTCGTATATATTCGATGTTATATCGAATAGTCTAATATCATTTGAGATTTTTTCATATATCTCTCCTTCTAATGTATGGTGTGCCGAAACTACGCGGATCGCCGTAAACAGGCGATTCAAACGCTGAGAATGGCCTTAACGGCGAAGTTGACGGTCTACCAGTCGAAGTAGGAGTCGTACATGGACCACTAACCGTTTTCTTCAACATTGGTGGAGATTTATCAGCTGTAAAAAGAATATATTCCCATTATCACACATAAATGCCGACATACAAAAACACTAAAGCAGACATTGCGATGGTAACATTAAGTATTGAAAAATCGCATACCAAAAATGCTTCTATTCCTGACTGCTAAATCAATACTCGTCACCCTATGTTTCCATACTGAAAAACATAAGTATATTAGTAATACTAATATCTTTTTTTATTAATAAAAATAATATGCAAGTTGAAGAATTTCAAATTTGATTTTACCATAGAAGATTGTAATCACAATAACGGCGAATGTTCCTAGTGTATATCTGTGGAAATATATATAATTCACCCATTGCACTCCAGACATAGGGATGAAGTGATTATGCCTTGACACGCGTATGTGCAGCTAAAAAGAAACAAGTAATATAATAATTATATCTCTGCGATGTAAAAAAAGATGTATTTATAAACACATACATGTACAGCTTACTTACAGATACATTTTGTTTGGTCAAATCATTCGCAATGAACACTCTTTGCCCTTGAATCTCATCCTGATTATGCGTTAAACGTAGTTTATATTGCATGTTAGATTTGGAAACATATTGTTGTGAGATGACGACTACACCATCTGGTACATCAATCTAATAAAAAAGTTAGCAGTGCTATTACATAAAATAAACGGACAGAGTAAAAAGACAAACTTCAAGTTCTCAACAAGCATAATTTTGGTTAAAAATAAGAAATGATGGGATTATAAGATTTATCAATAACTTTTATTATGTATAAGACATTATTTAATTATGTATAAATTTTAGCAAAACAAATATATATTTATAAGATTTTCATATAAAAATTACTTACAGAGAGATGCTGTAATACTGACGGCAGTCCATACACTTCGACCATCATCGAGGGCGCGCCGCTTTGAGCGGTGACGAATACAATTTCCTTGGCGTCGACATATACAGGCGGTAAATAGACGAGTTCTAAAGCCGCCGATTCGATATCTCGGCTTCGGGCACTGATTTGAATACGGCTGTCTAATATACTAGCGGCTATTGTCGGAGAAGCCATTGATACAATGTCGCAGTAATAAAAACCTACGATAACGAGAGAAAGGAAAAGAGATAGTTATAACCGACGCTCATCTATCATTATTATCATGGAAATTATTGCACAACCAACCTGTCACGATATCAAAACGTGGCTTCACGAGGAACAGATCCCGTACGTCGATTGACAAAGTCGACGAGATAAATTGCACGTTACACGTATAGGGAAACGCGTTCAACGTGAATGATGATAATGTACGGCAACCACCTAGACCTCTCGCCAACACATTATTCTCTTTGATCTCCTCATCTTTGCTCTTCAGCACGAGCGGTACACTAAAAATTTCCGTACCAGTGATATTCCTTCCTCTCAGAGGAACGATAGATACCTGTATAAAAAATCAGCTTTACAATGTCATATATCTTTCTTTCTTTTTCATACATAAAAAAAATATATTGTTTAAAAACTATTATACTTTTCTGTAACTTGTAATTACCCGTGAAATTGGTAGAATATTGACTTCTATCTCACTTTGCACATGCATGGCGAGACTGTGCTTTATAATGGCGTGGCCGACATTTCGGGCACGACCTATACCGGTAATAGGATCCACCAATAATACTTCAGGCGCGGATGACTGCCAGTATCCCGGATCCCCGTCGGACGAGAGGAGCGGCATGGAAAAGCATATTACGTCGCCGACAGTCAGAGTCGTTCTTGTCGGGAATACGACGTCGCCAATCATCATGTGAACGTAATCGAACATTACGTTGGGATATTTTTCGTTGAAGACTTTCACAACCAATTCGCCATTCTCGAGGAATTTCGCGGTGACGATGCTATCGCCCGATGTAATGAACGACGCTAAATCGGCACGATTCAACGTAGCTTTGACATTGGCCTCAGCGGCATGGAATCTATTCCCTACGTTATCGTAATACTCGACAACGTACTCCAGTTTCATTCCTTTCGGTAACATATTCAATTCCTCGCCGTTCCGTATACGCAGCTTGGACTTCAAGCAGAGCATCATGTAGTGAATAGGCTTTACTTCGACGAGAACTGTCAATGATTGTCTCAAGTTGTATGCTTCCGTATTCGTAATGGTGACGATCGTATCTCGGCCGAGATTCTCGCCGGCTCTTACGATCCCGTTCTTGTCCACAGTTACGGTGGATCTCGGGGCGGGGGTTAAGGCATGTGACACACCATCTTCCGTGAATCCGATGTCGTGAGCGTTTGACAGAATCTTATAAATTGTCGTGCCATGCTTGTCACGATTTGTTTGCAGTCGCAGGACAGAATTCGGCGACATTAATATCGGCGAACTTGCCGTTGCTGGATCAATCAAGCGCAATTCCTCGAAGATCTCGATCTTCACAAACGTGGTATAAGTGATATCGCTTTTGCTGGACAGTACGTTACTCGGAACGGTGACATTCAGATGGATCGTCGCTGCGCCAGGACTCACGGCCCGTGCCCTCAGCGACACTTGATTCTGATATCGAACGTTGATGCCAGTACCCTCGTACATGTTGTGCAAAGTAAGCAGGCTAGGATCGCTCGATGACCAGGCGAAGCTCAGCGGCAGCTGCATGGAGCCGATGATGAGCGGCGTCAGATAATCGGGAATGCCAAACGCCCAAAGTGGAAATGTCGCTCCCACTTTCACCCGGTTTACAGGAGTCGAGATCTTCATTCCTTCGAGATGTAGTGCATGTATGTCGGCGCGATCTTCCGAGTAGACTACCACTTTGTTGCCCTTGGCGTCAAGTCCGATGGCGCGGACACGAATCCGCGTCCGACCTGCCGACTTCCCCTCGAGAATCCCGTTGCGAGGATCGACGCGCAGAATATCACCGCTCTCTGTCGAATATTCGATCTCGGCGTTCAGTGGACCACCGACGGTTTGCATCTGATAAATGGTGCCGATCAATATCGTCAGATTTCTCGGTTGTATTCGCAGCGGCAGGAACACCTGAACAGTAATTGTTTCGCTCCTTATTTCGCGGTCGCCCCTTTTTACAAAGGTCAGCTGACTCTCACCCTCCGATACGCCGTGAATCTTGTATAATATTTGTTCATAGGGCGCAGTAACCTGTTCGTTGGCGGGCAACTGTTCAATCTCGATGTACTTGTTATCGATCTCCACGCGGAAATCCAACGCGTCGGGAGATGGCAGCCTGACGACGTGGCCGTTGGTATCGTATAGCCTCAACGCTGCTGTCACGCACTTTCCTTTCTCGATCTTATTCACGATTTCGACTTCGATTGTAGCAAGTTGTTGCACTTCCAAGTACACCTCCGCCGATTTCGAGGGTAGACAGAGATCTACCAGCGTCATACGAAGCACGCCTGGTTTCCTTGGCGTTACGCTGATCGTTCTCGTTGCATCCATGTACCGAATGTCTGCTATTTCGTTTGAACTGAGGACAAATTCGTAATAACCCGAGCCTTGGCTGACTTGCAAGTACGATTTCATGCTCGAATCGTTCAGAATCATCAATTTGTCGGGACTAACAACAGTATCATTCACCAGAATCGTCTCTATAGAAGCCTCTATCAATGGAGTCTCTACTCCGCCTCTCTCGTTTTCGATGGGAAAGGGCGGCCATTCCGGCGTGATCTTGAGTTTATTAAAAACGAGTTTTTGATAGCCAGTGACAGTTGCGAATATCGTAAGAGTACCGTGGTGCTTCTTGAAGATAATATTCTGATAATGAGTCTTCGGCAAAATCACATTCACATCCGTCCAAATCTCCTCTATCGTCCCGGAAGGATGCTCCACGACGCCATTACCAGACGGTTTCACGTTCCACTCGACGTTTAAGCTCGTAATATTATCAAATTGCTTGCCATCCTCATCCTTGACGATAACAGAAATTCTTAAAGGCTTGTCGCTATGCGCGATTATCTTGTCCACATTCTGTCTGATCGGACAGTTTTCATTGTCCATGAATTCTGGCCGCAGATAAATATATCTAGGCTTGCCGCAGACAATCACGATCGTTTCCGATGCATGAGTGCGTCGACAGTTCGCAAGCAGAGGCACGTTCGACACCGTATACGTTAGCGCCGTTTCGCCTAACGTCTTGCAAATTACTTTGAAGACAGCTCTATCGAACGGTCCATTTAACGAGTCCTCGTATTCCACCATCTCGACAATCTGCTCATTTGACAGATATATCTCCCGCGAATAATCTTGAGACTTATTCGTCCATGGCAGTGGTCCACCTTTAAACACCACGTTCCTCGAGGATCCCACAGAAAGTAAAGTTTTCTTACTTTCTGGATGTATCGCTATGAGCGGCTCGTATGCGGATATAGTGACGTTGTCCGTTAGCAAACGATCGATCGCATTATCGTCGTTCACGTTATACGCCACGGTCACGTCGGACGTCCCGATAGAGCGATAATTGATAACAGTTATCACGGCACACGCAGCACCAATCGATTGTACGTTTTTATCATATGTCCGTACAAAATTCTCATCCGGAATATACACCTCAAGATTTACATCTTTGCAGTCGCTGAAGGGTATCTCTTTGACATCGGTACCGTTGATCAGTTTCCCGAATAACGCGACATGCAGATGAATTGGTTCTCCTATAGCCGCTTCCATGTTATACTCGATAATTTTCAGCCTCGAAGGTGATAATACGTATATCTTCGCTGTGTCCCTGTTATATTGATTCCTCGCCATCGCCACGGTCACATCCGCTATACCCGCCGACAGGATTCTGATACCGCCGTTTTGTGAGACAGTCACTATCGACGGTTGTCTGCTGAACCAGACATATGAGCCATCTCCCCCATTCGCCCTTAACATTATATCGAATCTAGAACAAAAATAAATGTAAAAATATAAAAAGGCAAAAACAAAGATCTTTTTCTCTCCGCAGTAATTTATAATTACAAGTTAATAATTTTAGTAATATATTTATTAACGAGAAACAACGAACGCGTTTTTGATATTTATTTTAACAATATCAAAGTTAATTCACCTGGATTTGTTAATGATGTCCCATGGAACGGTTAAAACGCGAGGTTGAACTACGACCGGTGTATGTATCGTGAATTCGGCTCTAGTAGATGGTTGCGGGTCGAACGCAATCCTCTTACCACGTTTGTCGATTATACCTAGCAACGTCGCCTCCACGACTGTTATTCCGCAAGTTATCGGTACTATGACGGCATAAGTTCCATTTTGCGTGATCGATTTTGGCTCAAAATACTGCTCGTCAATCTTCATGGAGACTTCCATACCCTCCCCGATATGAAATTTATGATCTTTGTTATCATATAATTCAACAATGATTTCGTGAGTGTGACCCAATACTAATCCCCAGTTTCTGTTTGGTAGAACAGAGAGAGAGATGTAAGCCACCTCATGTACATTAACTGTAGCGGAAGGTAAAATGACTGGATACTCCTCGCGGACATTTTTATCGTGCAAAAATACCTTCGTACGTCCCATTTTAAGACCATAAGCGAAATCACGGTCGTTATCAATTTCTAATATATCGAAATTCTCGGCCTCCAGGTAATACTGGTTCGAGGGCAAACTAATCTCCTCCAAGCGTCCTTGACGAGTGTGCATTATTTTATATTTGAAGCTGTCGTAAGACATTATTGTTATTTCCGGTGGAATTATGATTAAATTAGCAATGACAATCAACTCAAGTTCTATAAATGGAACATGCTTATATTCAGAATGTGGTAATCTAACAGATACTTTGGCAGTACCAGTCCTAACACCTTCTATCAGAACGATATGACCTCTTTTGCCAGTGCTATCTAACACAGCTACACTAGCAGGTCTTTCGTACTGCGATTCCTCATACGTCATAAAGCGTAATACATTAATCGTAGATTTATTATCAGATAATATACGTTTGTCAGTATCGCCGATAGCCCATAGAAATTCTATGCCAGCTAGAGTCGTAAACTCGTTTCCCTGTTCGTCGTACGCTCGTACCTCGAATGCTTCGGGTATATCTTCGATGTATAATTCTCTTGTGGTGGTAATGAGATTTAAGGAAAAGATTGCATCCACTATAACATCGCATCGCAAAAAGTGACCGGAATTAATGTCTTCCGCCAAAACAATTGCGGTGTTCCTCGTTACTTCTCTCGTTATGGTTTGAATTAACACCGCTGATGAACACGTTCTGTCAAAATTCTCATTTATGGGAATCAATTGTATAACATCCAAACGTGAGGTTGACCTAAAGAAATATAAAATTAATATTAATCAAATTTCGTAAACATCATCATTTATTTCAGAATATTCGAAGATGCAGATACTATTGAAATGAACCGAGGAGGTTACGGCATCACCGGTAAAACGATTGTGCGACGACATATTTACACTCCGTAATTAAAATAAGGGCTTCATATAAGCTTCGCGCAATCATAATTTAGCGATAGTGTATCGCAACGTCGCCTATTAATGTGATAAATAGAAAAATAATCACCATTTGTAGCAACCACCATCCGTCACCTCCAGCGTGAAATTTACCGCGAAGTTGTTGAAGACAGGTAACAAAACTCGGGGCACATTCAGTTTGTGTGCCGTGGAAGTTCTCGCGACGCGAATTACGGCGACGAAGCCGACGAATAACACGATTCTCGTAAATGTTCTCGACTCGAGAAGCATGTTGTCCGCGTGTTGGCGCAATTTTCATTTAACCGTTTTTGAACCATTGAATATAGAATTGTTTCAAACATAAGCCTAGTTTACACCGTAAAGCCCGTATCGGACTATGCATTGAAGATTGAGATTGAAGATTGAAATTTGACCAATCGGAATAAAGAAATTTTAGTCCTTTTTGTTCTAATTAGTCAAATTCCAATCTTTAATTTTCAATGGGCTTAAAGCCCGTTTCAGACTATGCATTGAAGATTGTGATTGAAGATTGAAAGTTGATCAATCGGAATAAAGAAATTTTAGTCCTTTTTGTTCTAATTAGTCAAATTCCAATCTTTAATCTTCAATTTTTAATTTTCAATAGGCTTAAAGCCCGTATCAGACTATGCATTGAAGATTGTGATTGAAGATTGAAGATTGAAATTTAACCAATCGGAATAAAGAAATTTTAGTCCTTTTTGTTCTGATTAGTCAAATTCCAATCTTTAATCTTCAATCTTTAATCTTCAATGGGCTTAAAGCCCGTATCAGACTATGCATTGAAGATTGTGATTGAAGATTGAAGATTGAAATTTAACCAATCGGAATAAAGAAATTTTAGTCCTTTTTGTTCTGATTAGTCAAATTCCAATCTTTAATCTTCAATCTTTAATCTTCAATGGGCTTAAAGCCCGTATCAGACTATGCATTGAAGATTGTGATTGAAGATTGAAGATTGAAATTTAACCAATCGGAATAAAGAAATTTTAGTCCTTTTTGTTCTGATTAGTCAAATTCCAATCTTTAATCTTCAATCTTTAATTTTCAATGGGCTTAAAGCCCGTATCAGTCTATGCATTGAAGATTGTGATTGAAGATTGAAGATTGAAATTTAACCAATCGGAATAAAGAAATTTTAGTCCTTTTTGTTCTGATTAGTCAAATTCCAATCTTTAATCTTCAATCTTTAATCTTCAATGGGCTTAAAGCCCGTATCAGACTATGCATTGAAGATTGTGATTGAAGATTGAAGATTGAAATTTGATCAATCGGAATAAAGAAATTTTAGTCCTTTTTGTTCTAATTAGTCAAATTCCAATCTTTAATCTTCAATCTTTAATTTTCAATGGGCTTAAAGCCCGTATCAGACTATGCATTGAAGATTGTGATTGAAGATTGAAGATTGAAATTTGACCAATTAGGACAAAGAAATTTTAGTCCCTTTGATTCTGATTAGTCAAATTCCAATCTATAGATATAGTATATCTAGACCGAGTGTTGAGGAGTGGGGGTGAAGATGCACGTAGAAAAGGACATACTCTGTTTCGTTCTCCTTGCCTTCTCTCTCGCTCGCACGTAGTATGACGAAGGAGAGCGCTACGCTCTGCGCGAGCGAGAGAGAACGCAAGGGGCAGAGTATGTCCTTTTCTACGTGCATCTCGGCTCCCACTCCTCAACACTCGGTCTAGATATGCTATGTCTATGATTTGGCCTGACGCCTGACAGCTGTGATATGCGTGATACGATGTTTCGTTGTGATGTTTACACCTTTTGATGACGTTCATTGACGGCGGTTATGAGAATCGCGAAAAAAAAAACGAGCGAAGAGATCGTTCGCGATGTGAGATGCGAGATCCAGTATTCTCGTTTTGAGTATGGGTGCCTAATACGCACGTCAGCGTTATCAGTGTATATATCTGTATATATCGTAGATTTTTCATTTCCTCGCAATGCGTACCTGATTTAATTAGCACTTTTGATCGCTGTATTGTTTGTAAAATCCACGTCGAAAAATACGCGGGATGTCCACTCTGCGGAAGAAAGCGAGCAAAAAGTCAACGACCAGGAAAACCGACACTCTTGTAGGAGGTTAAGTGCGCTCTTATCACGTATATATACATACGCATTTAAGTAAATCTATATGCGTGGCAAAATTAATTTAACGTAAGATTACTTGATACTATTCTATACGACTGTATATAAGTATATAGACGCGTTTCGTGAAAATTATATTTTTGTATACAAGAAATATGTTATATCTTTGCACATAAATATTAGTATTATATATTATATTATGAAATTGAAACGTAAAAATTGTGAATAAATAGTTTATTGTATTTATAAATAATAATTATTTTAATATTCGATAGCGTAGATGTGACCATTGACGACTTTGCTAATACTTTACGAATCCGGGCAAGGCTCAAGAAATCTATTACAAATGTCTCCAATGAAGGTTAGAGAACCATTTATTTGATTTATTTTATATCTCGTAAACTATTGTTGAGAGAAAGTACATAAAGATTTCAGTTATTTGATTTAATCTCAATGTTTTGTATTCTCTCATTTCTTCAGTATTATAAACATGTGATTTTCATTTTATTTAGTAAAGCAAGAAGCAACGATACAAGAAGAAAAACCTGCATGGGACAAAATGGACGAAGAGAATTTATTGCAAAGTAATGTAATAGAAAGTAATCACGGAAGCAAATATGATAAGTATATTATAATAAATGAATATGGTAAATAATTTACATTAATTCTTTTTTTAGTTATGTCTGGTACTAATACAAGAAGGAATAGGAGAAAGTTAAAATGTCAGGAGAATAATGATAAAGAAGAAGGTAAGTGAAATATTCTGTAATACTAAAGAAAAAATTTCTAAAATGAATATGAATATATAGAATATCACTTGCAATATATAAAATGTGCTATATTTTTTCAATATAATGAATTACAAATTTTCTCTCTATGACAAAACTTTTATTTGTTGAATAGGGATTGATTATCCATTAGACATATGGTTTATTATTTCGGAATATATACGACCCGAAGCAGTAGGAAAGTTTGCACGGATTTGCAAAAGTTCTTGTCATGTAACCACCACTGCAAAATTTTGGTTTCATTTATATAAATCGTAAGTTTTTTTTATTGTTTACCATCTTGCGATATTATACATTAATGCATATGTAATATACTTGATATTTAATTATACTTGTGTTAATGTGATTATATTATATAATGTAGTTGTATATTATATAGCAATGTATGATTAGTTTGTTATTTTAGATATTACAAATTTGTACCAAATTTACCCGAGCATCTGCAGCCACAATGTATGAGATTACATGGATTAAGAGCTTGCGTTATCAGGGCATTACATTACAGTTATTTCACATCACGATTACAACGGGAAGTAGACGATATGTCTTATTTACGACAAGAGGAACCACATTCTCTTGTGAAAAGAAAATGCACTCTTATGTGGCATAAAGTAAGTCACAAATAATTCTTTGTTCGCATTTAAAATTCCAAGTAAACTTATAACTGTTTTTTGTAATGTATCTTTAAGTATCAATTTTTTGAACAGTAATTTTTTAACTATATTGGATTTAATTCTTTTCATTTTATGCTACACGATAATATTTAAACATATAATATATTACAGAAAGGGAAAATACGATGGTATTTTTATTTTAAACTGAAGGAGATTTCCAAAACATGTAAGAATTCGTTAAAGCAAAATATACAACAATGTGATACTAAGAAAACTGAATTTCTCGAAATGCTGGAAGATGTGGCTGTTAATCCCGAAGAAGGTTGCAAAGTGCTTAGGGTATGTGGCATCATAATATTTATATTTGTATTATAAATTCACGAGTAAAAAATATTTTTAGATAATATTTCAATTTTCTACTCTTTGAATAGAAAAATAAATATTTTTTATTTCTAATAATTTTAATATATTTAACGATTTATAGGTAACTTGCTTAAAATATAGTATGCTACCACCAGTAATCGGATTAGTTTTGCAAACAGTATCTATGAATTTAATGCCTGGCTTTAGAGAACATCGACTTCAACTTGGATTCGGAACGTCGGATGTTCCTAGTACATTAACCAATCAAGTTATACTTCGTGATGTTACTGAGTACCGTATCTTAGATTGGTGGGATCCCACTTATCCTCATC
Source organism: Polyergus mexicanus (assembly GCF_030449975.1). NCBI lineage: Eukaryota > Metazoa > Arthropoda > Insecta > Hymenoptera > Formicidae > Polyergus > Polyergus mexicanus. Next base: position 2,617,854 of record NW_027223333.1, on the reverse strand, counting down.
AGGACGCGAACTATACAATCGAATTATTGACAAGTGATTCTTGGGACTAGAATTTATTATACAGATTGTTCTTATATTTTGTGTATGGGAAAATAGAAAAATCTTTAAATTTTATAAGACAAATATATCTCAATGTGATGAATGCAAAATCGTTCAAATTGATACCTTTTCTTTCCCAATGCTTAATTGTATAAATAATTTTATTATCATAACAATGATACAAGATATAGATGAAAACAATGCAAGAATTACGTAAAGCGGTTTTTTATATACATTATAGTATAGAAAAAGTATATACAACAAAATAAAATCTCTAGGAATATGTATAAATAATAAATATTCAACATACTAATCTGATTTGAGAAAACAGTTCAAAAATTTGAGACTTCGTATTTTGCTTTTAAAACTTTCAAACTGTTAGGATGATTTACGATTTATAATAGTATAACTGACGAAATGATAATATGTTTAAGTCATTTCTGAACAGCACATTTTGATACAATTAAAAATTATTGCTATGAAAATCTTATTTCTTAATAGCTGCTTCTACAGCATCTATTAATTCTTCTAGATGATGTATGTTGGTAGTGGAGATATTCAGATCTTTGATCTAAAAGATATAAATAATGAGACATGGAAATCTATTTTAACATAAACGTGGGTACATATTTGTTTTCTTACTATGTTTGCGTAACCGTCCACATCCACCTTAAGTTGAATACGTATCTTTTCGTCATCGCTAATACCCTGTGATTCTGAAGGCAAACTTCCAGTAGACTTGTCGCGAATCTTTTTTAATCTTCTTAAACTCTCCTCAGTCTTTTGTACAGACGTCAACACATCAGTAACAAATAACAAATAACTAAAATGAAAGATTCAATATTTTTATTGCATATACATATACTGCATATATATCTTTTCAAATTTTCTTTCCACAATTTTGTATTAAATGAATTGATTTATTATTATTTACCTTTCTGTTAGTGAAGACAAAGTTAATTCTAACCAGAGAATAACAGTTTCAGGAATGATTTTGTTATAATCTACATAGAAATTAGCAAGGGGAACTATTGCACTCTTTACATAAGGACAAGGTTTAGTTGGCACATCTCGCTTTGTCCTTCTAAACAATCTGGGAATGTCGCTAACTTGTTTCAAATATGTTACACATTGATTTGACAGCTCATTTGCGATTTCTTTTGTAACTAAGGGTAACAAAGTTGTTAGATTTTTTGATGTTTCACCCAGAGAATCTGCAATATATATAAATTGATGCAATCAACTAAATAATTATAATATTTTATATATCATTTTTTGTGTTTGTTATGCAATATTATACCTTCTAATAATTTTAATATAGCAACATTCTCATTTTTAATTTTTGACTGTACTATTTGTAGAAAAGATGGCAATGCATTTATCAGTTTATTTATATCAGTATACAGATATACTAAAAAGTTTAATCTTGTAGAATGCTCCGAATCATTTGAATTGTTCGTTTCATTTATTATTGGCCATACCTTTAAATAATATAAAACTCTGGTTATTTTTTCTATATATAATTTATCTAAATCTCAATTTGTATTATATATATATATATATATATATATATATATATATTGTATATATATAAATCATCAAATATATGAAATATTAATAGAATATAATAAAATCAATGTATAAAAGAAATACATACTTGTTTCATTGCACTTTGACACCAAGTTTGATATCTTGAGCATATTTGAAGACTGAGTTTCCAGAACCTGGCAATAATAACAATGCATTAGTTTTATAAGACATTTTAGAATTGCAATAAAAAAATAATTATTACAAAGATACACACTTGTGAAATAATTGGTACAAATAAATATTTTCTGCCCAAATCCTTAGCAGATTATCCCAAACCACATCAGTCGCATGAAGCGAGAAATTATCTTGTGTCAATGAGATCAAACTACCTTTGATCGAGTCTGGCGACACTGGCTCAACTAATACTGTCTCCACATGACCAGCTATCTCTTGAAATCGAATTTGAAAGTATACTGGCAAATTCCATTTCTTAAGAAAACCTTTATATTGTGGATGATTCCTCAATGTCATTAAAATTTCAGATGTAACACACTCTGCTTCCAATTTTGTTAAAAATTCCAATGTAGCTGTATATCTCTAAAATTTTTGCAGAAACTTGAACGATACCTTTTTTAATATATATATATATATATATATATATATATATATATATATATATATATATATCTTTTGTATTTTAAATGTATTTTATTTACACACTTTCAAATGTTTTACTTACCTTATGAAATAACACTGGATCTCCTGGAGCAAAAATGGATTTTATATATTGCTCAATCTTTTCCTCAATTTCAGCCCAAAAGCTGTTAACTAGAAAATTAAATCCTTTCACAGATATTCTGCAACATTAATAAAATCCGTATGTATTTATAAATACATAAATTAATGATATATTCAACTATATAGACATAATATATAAATACCTCTCAGGATGTAGTGTAATATCTAATAATTGTTTTAGTTCCACATTTAGAATATTTAGTAGTCTGTGATAAATACTTTGCAGACCAAGCGGATCAGTTTGAAGGTTTTCCTCATTAACCACATTATAAATTAATGGCCTTACAATTTCATGCCTTATCAATTCTTCAGCGTTTGTTATTTTATCAAGGGTAAGGTAAATTCTAAGGCAACGGATTGCCAAGTTTGAATTCTTCTCACATATACATGCTAAGAATAACTCATTCAGACAATTTAGATACAAGTTTTCCAAGTCGATACTTTCCTATTGTGAAATAATTTTAAAGTGATTGATATATTTGTCTCTCAACTGTCAGTTTTTCTCTATGAAAAATACATACTTTTCCTTGACCAATTGAAATGTCCGATTTACATCTAGATTTATGAAATTTTAATTGATTCAATTCGATTGCAGCTTGCTCCAAAATGTCGATTTTTGTAGGGTTTTCCATGAATGTTTTCATAGACAATATAGAAGAAAGCTTCTTGAGTGATTTGTATACACGTTGTAAACTATGCAAACTTTGTTTACGTTCTCTTATCTTCAAATTGTCTTTTAAATTGGTTGAGATAGTTGCGATTTCATCATCCAAAGCTTGTCGTACTTGCTGCCAATAAAAAAAAATAGATTGCATATTGTAATGCCATATTGCAATTATATAAAACAATATTTTTATAATTTATCTGATTGTGGAACGTGTCTTGTTAAATTTTTAAGTAATATGTTAAATTTTTAAGTCATATGTTCCAAATATATTTTTTTATTTTACCATAACTTCCTCTCTCAACTGTCCAAGTGGCGCTTGCAAGTCATTTATGGCTTTATCGAGCCCGATTAAATTACTGGATAGATTCACAAAATCCGCATAATCCCTATTTATTAAATCAATCATAGCAGATCTCAGTAATTTCAAGTACATGCCAAGATCATCACGCATTGTCTCCAGTTTGCCATTTTTTCTATGATCTTGTAGAAAATTATCGACATCAAAATTTTCCTACAAACAGAGCAGAAAAAGAATAAAAAAGAATATTGTATCTATTTCTTTCAAAATTATATATAAAAATATTTAAAGAAATTTTTGTCAAACCTGTACGAAATCAAGCTCGGAGAAACATAAATCCTTCGGTGCTTTCGGCAACGTGACATTATTGTTAGACATAATTATATATTAATATATCACAGAATTTGCAGAATCTAATAATAAATTTTCTTTATTCCTCGATATTCAAAGACCTGTTGTCGCTAATCTTTATATTGTGACGTGTGACAACTTGACATTTCGATTAAGGCCTGATTCAGATTTTCAGATAGCGTCGTATAAAACTTATATCAGACTGGCGTGCGTTTAAAAATCCTATCTATAGAGAGCAGCATTTGATCGACCAATTAGGACAAATCTATTTTACCCTATTACTAGGATTTTTGAATGCATCTCCATGCATCGAAAATTGAACTCGTATGGAACTAGACCAATCAGAAT